>NC_077228.1:513436160-513525088 GCF_027887165.1 Monodelphis domestica | reverse complement strand
TTCAGTCTAGGAAGAGGCAGAGTAGGGACTTGGAGAGTTTTGCCCTCAGGCCAAAAACTCAAAACCCTAGAGCCAGTAAGAGACCCCAGAGGTCTTTGACTTCAACCTTCTGGTTTTACAGGTAGGGAAACTGAGGCCCAAAGAAGTTAAATGACTTGCTCAAGGTCACACAGGTAGTAAAGTGGAAGAGCTTGGATTTGAAGCCCAGGCGTCAGACTCTTAATTTGACTGCTCTACTCCTCCTCCTCACAATGGGCCACTGGAGAATAGCTGTGGTTTTTTTTTTTGTTCCTCTTCCATTTAGCTCAAAGCATGGAAAAAGTCTTGGTTTGGAAGCAGAGGACTTGAGTTCAAATTTGCCACTTTATCCCTGTGTGACCCTGGATAAATTACTCAACATTTTTGGGCCTCAATTTCCTCATGTGTAAAAAGATGAAACTGACCTCTAAGACCCTGATTTGGGAAATTCCTAAATTCTTCATCCTATCACACCAGTGTGTGTGAGCAACACCAAGGAGCCTCCATGAACCCTTCATCATCTTCTTGTTTTCTCAACTTACTATGCTGCATCACAGCACACTGGGGCCTCTAGATTTCTGGAGAAAGGCTGTGATGATTATGGTGGAAAGAGCACTGAGCTTGGAGGACAATGAAAACTGGAAAGCACCCAGAGAAGGGCAACCAGGATGGCTAAGGCTTCGAGGTCAAGGTCAGAAGCAGCTGATGGATCTAACTGGAGATGATGAGAGCCTCTGAAGTCTCTTCCAACCTAAATCAATGATCCCATGGACAGCCCAAAGAAGAAAAGACTCATGGAGCTGTCATTAAGTATTTGAAGCCTTGATATGTGGGAAGTGGGGATGTGATTGGATTCAGAATGAGCTGCTCATTAGGAGAGATGCTCATGCGTGATGCTTTCATTCATTGGAGACCACTGACCTCCTTTCATTACAGGGAAAAGACTGAAAGTTCTTTAAATGTTTTCTCTGATAGGAACAAGCCTAGAATTCCTAGTTCTTAATTTCTGAAAGCTTTAATGGGTCTTTGAGCTCAATGATGTCATTGTATTCACCAGGAAAGCAGATCCCAAACCATCCATGCTTGCCTATCTTGGGCAACTCTTGTACGTGGCCAAGCCAAGTAAAGTTCTCGATCACCATAGCTGAACAGAAGAGATTTGAAGAACGGGGTCAGCCAATGGGAAGCCTTAAACCTGGGTTTGGGAATAAGGAGCCTCTTTGGAGGAGGGATTTCAAGTTCTGGTAATAAATGGTTCCTCACCGCAGCTCCCATCTCAAGATGCAAGTGAGGATACTCACCAGGCTGGGGGTGATGCCGACACTTTCTGCAGCTTGGAACGCCAATAAGAGATTTCTTTTCTGGTGGTTGGGGAAAATGAGAAAGATGGATGTTATCAACTAAAAAATAAAAAAAGTAGAGTCAACCCGCCACCTCCACTGACCTCTCTAGAAATCAACAGAGTCACAAATGCCATTGAGATTCCAAAGGCAACGATTTCCCAAATGACCTTAGATGGAACCATGTTGTATTCCGTCATTGGCTGGTTATTTTTCAGCTGTGTCTGACTCTTTATGATCCCTTTTAGAGTTTTCTTGGCAAAGATACTGGAGGGATTTGCCATTTCCTTCCCATCATTTGACACAGATGAGGAAATTAAGGCAAATAGGGTGAAGTGACTTGCCCAGGGTCACACAGCTAGGAAGTGTTTGGACCCTGGTCCTCCCAATTCCAGACCCAGTGCTTGATCCATCGTGTCATCTAGCTGCCCCTACAATGATTGTTCCTGACAAGAAACCTTCATTTGGGAAGACCTCTGAGGATGGAGGCAGAGCAAAGGTTCCAGGACCAGGAGAAAACAATTTCTGCAAGACAGCAAAGCTGCAGACAAAAACAACTTCGAACGGTTCCAGAACTCTGGTCAATGGGCTGATGCACGAAGCCAAGTGCAGCCCGGTGGAAAGCTGAAGCATCACTAAGCTCCACCAGAGACGCGATGAACTTAAATGCAGAGTGAGAGATACATTCTCTGGCAGGGCGATGTGGGAATTTGTTGGCTGCTCAAACAAATGCATAATGACAGTTTTATTTTTAAATCCTGTTTGTTGTTCAGTTGTGGAGCCAGTGGGAGGGACAGATTATAAATGCACATAAAAAGAATTTCTTTCCACCAAGGAAACTTCACTGTGACCTCTTCTTAAGGACCGATGACTTCATTTCAATGACAACTGCCACATCCCCCCCTCCACAAACACGTAAACACACATGTGTGCCAACATACTTATGGTTCAGCCGAAGGCACAATCCAGTGCCATTAGGGTCTCCAAATGAAGTTGGGGATCCCTTTGCAAGTTCTTGGGTCTATACCTTTGGAGACATTTCTAAAATGGCTGCACGATGTGGCAGAAAAAGCACTGACTCTAGAGTCCGAAGATTAGGGTTCCAATCCCACCTCTTTGATCTTGAGTGAATTACTTAATTTAAATCAAATTTCCTGGATCTCAGTTTTTACATCTGCAAAATGAAGAGTTTGGACTACATGACCCCAGGGCTCCTTTTCTGCCCTAGAATGATGATGTCCTTACTAGTGACCTACTCTGAATTAGTTCCTGTACTAGATGGAGAAGAAACAATGACAAAAGTGAAATAGGAGGCATCTAGGGAGCACAGTGGGGTAGGAAGTCCTGGGTTCAAATATGACCTCAGACACTCCCTAGTTGGGTGACCTTGAGCAAGTCACTTAATCCCAATTCCCTAGCCCTTACCGCTCTTCTGGTTTGGAACAGATATTCGGTATTGACTCTATGACAGAAGGTAAAGGTTTAAACAAAAAAGGAAAATGTTCCCTTCCCTCAAGAACCTTATATCCTATAGGCTCGAAGAATTCTTTTATAATTCTACAAGCATTTGTTAAACATCTACGGCGTGCCAGGCACTGTGCTAAGTGTTGGGGATACAAAGACAGAAATGAAATAGTAAGATTCCATTCTTTATGACAAATAGATCATTTACATTCATTTTTCATTCCTCACACCATGTAGTGTCCCGTGAATCCCTTCTCTTCTCCCTCCATCCCATGACTTGAACTCATTTTAATTCAACAAGTATTTATTCAGTGCCAGCCATCACGCTAAGAGCTGGGGTATGAAGACAAAGACAAAACAGTCGCTGCTCTCAAGTGGCTTATACTCTACTGGGAATGGACGCGGCAGTAAGTTCACCTCTAGTCATTTGAGTAGGAAGGAGAGGGCGCCATCTTGAAAGGCTTTCTATAGGAGACAGTCCATGAGCTGAGCCTTAAAGGAAGGCAGGGAGGGCTAAGTTATGAGAGAGACAGAAAAAGACACCGAGGGAGAGAATTCCTCTAAATCAAAGGCTAAAGGGTTTTCCCAAGCTCTCATGTCTGATTATCATGAAACCAACTGGTGTTTTCCAAGCTAATGCCAAACAAAGAAGGAGCCACTTTGGGCCCCCACCAGGAGCCAGGCTCAAAAAAGACTTGGAAGTAGTATCTCCCATGGACCACCATGGAGAGCGGCCAGTTCTTTGTTTAAAAGATGATTTTTATGCGTCTTGACAGTAAGAGGGCACAAGGAGCCGAATGTTATTCCCCAAATCCTCCCTCCTTACCATGGGAAGGTCTCCACTGCCATGGCCAAGGGCTCAAAACATAATGAGCCATCTGAGCTGCTCCATGATTACAGGATGGAGTCATGCCACTGGCAGCCATTGAAGTCACTGGCAATCATCTCACTGGGGTCATGATTTGGTGCCTGGGAGAAATGTTCTGACCCCAACCCTGGGCCACCACAATAAGACAGATAAGGACAGATAAGGACGTTCACAAGCCTCAGAGGCCACCTAGTCCAATGACCCTCTCATTTTACAAAGAAGGAAACTGAGGTCAAGAAGAACTGATTGCAGATTACAGAAGCCAAGTAGTCTAAACCTCTCATTTTATAGATGAGGAAACTGAGGCTCATGGAAACTAAATAGATGCCTTATAGGGTTATATAATTGTATTCATTCATTTTATATTTATGTATTCTCTATGTATACATTATATGTGCATAAAAACATATAAAGATATAACTTATATATCCATGTATGTCACATACATTCAAATATGTAATTTATATATACCAAGTTATGGGGGCAGCTGGGTAGCTCAGTGGATGGAGAGCCAGGCCTAGAGATGGGAGGTCCTAGGTTCAAATCTGACCTCAGACACTTCCAGCTGTGTGACCCTGGCAAGTCACTTGACCCCCATTGGCCTAGCCCTTACCACTCTTCTGCCTTGGAGCCAATACACAGTATTGACTCCAAGACAGAAGGTAAGGGTTTAATATATATATATATGTATATATATATAAAGATATAATATATATGTGTATTGTAAATATATTTGTATGTGTATATATACTTCCCATTAGGATGAGAGCTTATCACAAGGAGAGATTGTTTTATTTTTTTTTAAACCCTTATCTTCCCATTGTAGAAGCAATACTGTGTATTGGTTCCAAGGCAGAAGAGTGGTAAGGGCTAGGCAATGGGGGTCAAAATGACTTGTCCAGGGTCACCTAGCTAGGAAGTATCTAAGGCTAAATTTGAACCCAGGATGTCCATCTCCAGACCTGGCTCTCAATCCACTGAGCCACCCAGCTGCCCCCTGTTTTATTCTTTATACGTGCACCCTCAGAGCCTAGCACAGGGGACTGGTACATGGTAGATGCTTAATAAATTACTTGTAGATTGACTGGAAGGGATCTCAAAAAACAAAGCTGCCATCCCTGTAAGTGGGCAGAAGGAGGATTTCAAAGCAGATCCATTTAACTCCAGAGCCAGAGTTTTTTCCATTATATACACCAGAGTTTCTATTTAGAGCTAGAGGAGAGTTTAGAGGGGTTTAAAAAATGAAATGGCACTCGTCTACCCCAAGTACCCAGTGGGATCACACTACTGTTTCCTTCTAATATTATCAACCGAAAGCGCCGACATCTAGAAAGCAGAGGCTTCCTTGGGCAGTTCAGGGCCATTCCCTCTCACTTGATCCCTGGGCATTTACTAAGCACCCACGATGGACGGGGGCCATGCTGGGCACTGGGGCACACAGGCATGAAACAGTCTCTGCCCTCCAGGGGCTTAGCGTCAGAAAAGTCAGGGTCAAGCGAAGGTTCTTCCAAGGCTGGGAGAGCCTGGCACATACCTGCAAGGAGCCCGTAGGAAGGGAGAAAAAATAGAAGCAAGAAGCGGTTTTACGTTTCACAGGAGTAACCGATATCACATTTCTTGCCTTCTCAATAGGAGGGAGAAAGCAAGGAGGAAGGCAGAGAAGTCAAAACGCAGAATTTAAAAAAATGAATGTGAAAAATAAATATTACATTGGGGGAAGGGAAAGAAAACTTGAAACAAAGACCTATCTTTAAAAAATTATTATTTTTTAAACCCTCACCTACCATCTCAGAATCAATACTATGTACTGGTTCCAAGGCAGAAGAGTGATGGGGTTAAATGACGTATCCAGGCCTAACGACTAGGAAGTGTCTGAGGTCAGATTTGAACCTGGACCTCTCATCTCTAGAACTGTCTCTCAGTCCACTAGCTGCCCCCAAGACCCATTTTTTTGAGATTGATATTTTTTCTGGTGATTTCCTATGACTGCAAGTATGACGATACCACATCCCCTAAAGAAGTTAAGCTGTAAATTGCCCTTGAGCAATGGAGTGAGGCATGGTAGGTAGAAAGAAGCTGCTTCATTTTTACCAGTGAAGCATGACACATCTGACAAGGTGTTGAAGCTGTATCATGTCAGGGAGAAACAATCAGAAAAGGAAGTAAGGACTGGTTATGTAGTGGGGGGGGAGAGGGGAAAAAGACAGAGACAGAGGGGGGGAAGGAAGAGAGGGGAAGGGAGAGAGAAAGGAGGAGGAGAATAAGAAAGAGGAGGAAGATAAGGAAAGAGAGGAAGGAGGAGAAGGAGAAGGAGAAGAAAAGAAGAAGAAGAAGAAGAAGAAGAAGAAGAAGAAGAAGAAGAAGAAGAAGAAGAAGAAGAAGAAGAAGAAGAAGAAGAAGAAGAAGAAGAAGAAGGAGAAGGAGAAGGAGAAGGAGAAGGAGAAGGAGAAGGAGAAGAAGAGGAGAAGGAGAAGAAGAAGGAGGAGAAGGAGAAGGAGGAGAAGGAGAAGGAGAAGGAGAAGGAGAGACAGAGAGAAAGGAGAGAGAGGGAGAGAAAAAGGAGAGAGAGAGGGAGAGGGAGAGAGACAGAGAGAAAGGAGAAAGGAGAGAGACAGAGAGAAAGGGGGAACAGAGAGAGACAGAGATAAAAGAGAGACAGACAAGGAAAAAGAGACAGAGAAAGGAGAGAAAGAGAGAGAGAGAGGAGGGAGGGAGGGAGAGGGGAGAGGGAGAGGGAGAGGGGGAGGAGGAGAGAGAGAGAAAGAAAGAGAGAGAGAGAGAGAGAGAGAGAGAGAGAGAGAGAGAGAGAGAGAGAGAGAGAGAGAGAGAGAGAGAGAGAGAGAGAGAGAGAGAGAGAGGAGGAAGGGAGAGAGATCTTAAGTCTAGACATCAACAAAAATCAGGCACTGGTTTGCTAATTTGTGAGTGTAAATGCTTACACTGAAAATTTAACAATTAGCTCTTAAGAGTTGGTTCCAGGGAAAGGGGGTGGGTGGGTAGGGAGGGCATTCTAGAAAAGGAGACTGTATGGACAAAGGTACAGAGGTGAGAAAACCCAAGGCTTGCTCACATGGAAAGAAGTGCAAGGGTAGGGGGTGAGGAAGTGTAGGAGGGAAGGGACATGAAAAAGTCCTAGCCTTAGAGGACCTGGGTTCAAATCCTGATTTGGATAATTACTGTCTGGGGGACTTCCAGCAAGTCATTCCTCTCTTTACTTAGCTTCTGAGATCCCTTCCAGTCCTGCATCTCTGATCCTATGAATGGAGTTCTCTTTGGGATGGGAGTTAGCCTTAAGGGTTAGACTAAGGACTTGGCCTTTGGAAACCAGCCAGTGAAAAGGAAGAGACTGAAGGATCTGGAATGCCTGGGGTTGAATGGGAGAGCGAGGGGCTCTGGGAAGTAGGCAGAGATGGATTTGGGAACAGAGATGGGCGGAGGGGGTCCGCTTTAGTGGGAAGAAAGAAAGACCCCCTGCCAGACCCCCCCTCCTGATGCCCCCCAAACCAGGGTCCTATGAAGTCTCCTCCTCTTCTGTCACCACCGGAATCTGCCCTGCCTCACTAGGGAAGTCTGGTGCAAAGCCTAGTTAGTCTCTTATTTTTTTATAAAACAAAACAAACAAACAAACTTCAAAACAAAAGAAAACCTTCCTTTGATGGATCTTTCACCCTTTGATTATATCTTCTTTTAAGTCATGGGAGAATGACCGCGGTTAGTTCCTTCTGAATTTTCCTATTTAATGCAGATGTCCAGAATGCCCGGTCAGTTCCTCCCATTTAGCAAAGGGCTGCCCAGGACCCCTGAGCTCTGGGGACTGTCAGGAGCCAGAAGCGGACAGAATCCACTCAAATCTGCATCTGGGGCTGAATAGGTTTTTACCAAACATAGACTAAGCCCCGACTCCGCTGCTTCCCCTTCTGGGAAACACACGGTTGTTCTCGATTCATTAATTCATGGATTCATTCATTGGATGGAATGTAAACTCTAGAAAGTCGGGGACTGTTTCCTTCTTGGCTGTGCTAACCCCAGAAATTAACCCAGCAGATGGCACCAGAAGGGGCTTCATAAATCCTTGTTGAGTGACTGCATTGATTGATTCACAAGCTCAGATTTAGAGCTGGAAGAGATTTAGAAGCTATCGGTCCGACCCCCTCATTTTAAAACTGGGGAAACTGAGGCCCAGAAACAGTAATTGATTTGCCTGGGGTCTAGGGCAGAATAGAACTCGGGGCTTCCTGATTCCCAAGCCCACTGGGCCATCCATTCAAAGGATGATCTTGTAGTTAGGATTCATCTATGATGGGTGAGCCTAGATGGCCAAGCATGTGGGTGGCATCGCCATGAGATATATTTAAGGTTCTAGGATCACAGAGCTAGAACGGGGCAGCCCACATTTTACAAAGGTAACCTCTGGGGCCCAGAGAGGTTGAGCCACTTCCTGAGGACACACAGGGAGGGAAGGGAGAGCCTGCCTTCTGCTCCCCTTTGGGCTCCCCCATCCCACCCTTTCTGTCCATTACCCCCATTCTCCAGAAGGAGAGAATTCAGCCCCAGAAAGCAGTTGGCAACATCCTCCTTCTGAAAAATCTTTCTTGGGCTAACAGTGCCTCCTCCATTCCTTTTTACCCTCACAGGGACTCTGCTTTGGATTCTATCAAACAATCGGCAAATCTATTCATTGATTAGTTATTATTTATTCATTTATTAACCACCTACTAAGTGATGGAGCCACAAAGACAGAAGCCAAACAGCTGCTCCCCTGGAGCAGCCTACATTCTCCTGGAAGGAGGTGGCTCTGGGGAGGAACATGGACCCACAGGAGCATAGTCAGAAGATTGTTTCATGCCTGGGTGCTTCACCAGCACTGGAAACTCAGTCAGGGAATTCTCTCGACCTCACTAGGTGGGTGTCTGCCCTACAAGGCAATGACTTGCCCAAGACACTCAGGCACGAGCGGCACTTGAACTCGGGTCTTCTGAGATCCGAAGGAAGTAGGGACAGAAGAGGCCAAGA
Source organism: Monodelphis domestica (assembly GCF_027887165.1). Lineage (NCBI taxonomy): Eukaryota > Metazoa > Chordata > Mammalia > Didelphimorphia > Didelphidae > Monodelphis > Monodelphis domestica. The sequence continues at coordinate 513,516,385 of NC_077228.1, read as the reverse complement.
GAGGAGGGAGACGTCCAGGGGATGGTCCAACAAAGGTACGCAGATGGGCAATGAATAGCCCATGTGAGGAGAAGCAGCAAGAGGGCTGGCTTGGCTGGACCTGAGGCTGCCTTAAGGGAGGGATTGTGTAAGGAGCCTGAAGAAGCAGGCTGGAGCCCAGCTGGGAAGGGCTTTAAATGGGAAACAGAAGCATTAGCATCAGAGCCCAAAGAGCCTGGGGGAGTCGCTGGAGCTTATTGAGCAACGGAGCACTTTAACTCTGAAATATTGATAAATTATCAAGTGTTTGTTGTCCTTCAGTCATTTGTGTCATGTTTGACTCTTCGTGACCCCATTTAGGGTTTTCTTGGCAGAGACACTGGAGCACTTTGTCATTTCCTTCTCCGTGACAGATGAGGAAACTGAGGCAAACAGGGTTCAGTGACTTGTCAAGGTCACACAGCTAAGAGAGTAGATGGTCTTTGACATTTCCTTCTCCAGATCATTTGACAGATGAGGAAACTGAGGCAAACAGGGTTGAGTGACTTGTCAAGGTCACATAGCTAAGAGAGTAGAATGGTTTGATATTTCTTCTCCAGATCATTTGACAGATGAAGAAACTGAGGCAAACAGGGTTGAGTGACTTGTCCACAGTTAAGCGAGTAGAATGGTTTGATATTTCCTTTCCAGATCATTTGACAGATGAGGAAACTGAGGCAAACAGGGTTGAGTGACTTGTTCAAGGTCATACAGCTATGAAAATGAAATGGTTTGTCATTTCCTTCTTCAGCTCATTTGACAGATGAGGAAACTGAGGTATATAGGGTGAGTGACCTGTCCAGGGTCATACAGCTATGAAAGTGAAATGGTTTGTCATTTCTCTCCAGCTCATTTGACAGATGAGGGAAACTGAGGCAAAGAGGGTTGAGTGACTTGCCCAGGGTCACACAGCTGTTGCAGTATAAAGAATTAAGAGGTCCAGGGTCCATGTTCATTCATTTATTTATACTATTTTAAATGAATTTTATTATTTTTCAATTACACGTGGGAAATAATTTCTGCCAGTTGTTTTTCTGACATTTTCAATTGGGATTCTCTCCCTTCCTTCTTCCCCGCCCCCAAGGTGGTAAATAGCCTGATAGAAGTTATATCAGTGCTTTTGTGCAGGATGACACATTCCTTATGCCGAGGCTGAATATTCATTTGTGATCATCAGACCTAAGATTTATATAGTTTTAAAGTTTGCAAAGAGTTCATTTTAGCCTTACAACAACTCATTGAGGTAGATGCTCCATTTTGGGAGAGGAGGAAAGGGAGGCAAATAGTTAAGTGACTGGTCCAAGGTCATATAGCTATATAGTATAAAGTTATTAAGAGGCTCAGGATCATTTATCCACTTATAATAATAAAAGCTAGGATTTATACAGAGTTTTAGGTCCATAAAAAGCTCATTTTAGCCTCGCTACAACTCATCAAGGTGAATGCCCCATTTTAGAGGGGAGGAACAGGCAATAGTAGTTAAGTGACTTGTTCAAGGTCATACAGTGAGTATCTGAGGCTGGATTTGAACTCAGACCTTCCTGATTTCATGTAACTACTTTGGATTGTCCTTCATTGGCCAAGGTCAGTGTTTTCACACACTGTATATACTAATTAAAGCCTAATGACAGGACAGTTGGGTGGCTCAGTGGATTGAGAGCCAGGCTTGAACACGGGAGGTCCTGGGTTCTAAACTGACCTCAGATGCTTCCTAGCTGGGTGACCCTGGGTAAGTCACTCTACCCCCCTCATTTCCCAGTCCTTACTGCTTTTCTGCCTTGGAACCGATACACAGTATTGATTCTAAGTCAGAGAGGAAGGGTTATTAAAAACAAATGAACAACAACCTAATGACTGACTTGTTCCGGCTTCTTTTCTGCCCAATTTTCCGTGGGAGAGGAAACTTCCAAAAGCAGGACGTGCCACCCTCCCATCTCTTTAAAGGGTTTGATGGTGGTGAGCAGCTGGCTAATTTCAGAGCAACATCCCAGCCCGGGCACCATGGCTGGTCAATTACATCTCCATCCTGGCTCCTGGTGGGCGTGGGGGCCAGGGATGCTCTGAGAGCTGCCGAGGGCTGGGGGGGGGGGCCTTCACTCTGCCCCCTCCCCCAAGCCTTATCTCGGCCTCCCAGGGAACTCTGGCCTACCTATTTCTGGACGACTGGACGAGGGATGAAAGGAGAAACCCACCCCCGGAGTTAGGAACAAGGGCTGGGACCTCCCCTCCCCTGCCGACTCCCCCCGCCGGGGCCTTAGGGATGTGGAGGGCCTCTTGCCAGGCTGAGAATGGAGAGTGAGGAAGTACAAGTAGCTACAATCCAGGGGCTGACAATAGAAAATAAATAAAATGTGGAACAGGAAGCTGGTGTTTAACTTGCTGTCGTCCGTCGCCATGTTGGCAGGAGATGGCCGGCGGAGGGTCAGGGGGCATCATCCTGTGAGTCATCCTGCTGGGACCCACAGAGTGAGTCACCGAGGGCCGGAGGAAGGGCAGAAAGTCCCAGGAAACAGGATGACCTGCTTGGGTGCCTCATCATGGCACGGGGAGGAGGCCGTGGTCTCTCCAAAACTCTCTGGACTACCAAGTTGGAAAAGGCTCGTGTTCACATTCGTGGATTTGATTTGACTTTTTAAACCCTCACCTTCCATCTTAGAATCAATACGATGCATTAGTTCCAAGGTAGGCTGGGCAATGGGGGTGAAATGACTTGCCCAGGGTCACAAAGCGAGGAAGTATTGGAGGTCACATTTGAACCCAAGTCCTTTGGTCAACGAGTCTGGCTTTCTATCCATTAAGTCACTCAGTTGTCCCAAAAGTGTGTTTTGTTTTGTTTTTTAACCCTCACCTTCCATCTTAGACTCAATACTGTGTATTGGTTCCAAGGCAGAAGAGTGGTAAGGGCTAGGCCATGGGGGTCAAGTGACTTGCCCAGGGTCACACAGCTGGGAAGCGTCTGAGGCCAGATTTGAACCCAGGACCTTCCATCTCTAGGCCTGACTCTCAACCAAAAGTATGTTTTAATAGATGTAAACTCTTTGAATAGTCCAAGATAATTTTTTTAAAATTAAAATTATTTTTATAATAATAAATAAATTATTATTTAATTACAATTATTTTGAAAGCTATTTAAATTTTTTAAAATGTATTTTTGTAAAGCTTCCTAGCCCTTTCCAGCAGACCTCTGAAGTGAAGATAATTCAAAGGCAGGCAGCGTGCACACAGCCCCTGATTATTTCATTTTTTAGAAATTAGTGTCACCAATTGGAAACAAAATAACCCGAGAACACTTTTTAAGTGTCAGGAGGCAGGTTTTGATCTCAGGTTTTCCCATTTCCCAGGGTGACTCTCTGGCACGGTATCCATCACCCACTTAACATGTGCCAAATGACGGAAGGAAGGAAGGAAGGAAATAAAAAGTGGGCGCTGCGGAGAGAACTCTGGGGGAAGCCACAGGTCAGCTGCTGGCCGTAGATTTGCTGTCAAGGCCTAGAAAACGTCCCGGTGGTTAAATTGATTATGATTCTTGGGTTCATTTCCTGGTGTTGTCTACAAGAAAGCAGAGCGGGCTCTGGGGACTTACTTTCTCCTGGCTGTTCAGCTCCTGGTAGGGAATGTGCGCCGGCAGGTAGGTGTGGAGGAGAGCGCAGAAGGCCAGGCCGTCGCTCCAGCTGCTGCTGAAATTGGTGATATCGATGTTCTGTGAAGGGAAAAAAAGGGCTATGATCACCCGCCAAGAGAAAAGGGTCCCGGCTGGATCCCCCTGCAGGACCCACCAATGAACTGGGAAATTATTCATAATAGTAATCAAATTAATAATGATGATGATAAAGATAATGGTTCGAGTCAGGAAGAGCCGAGATCCAACCCAACCTCAGACACTTACTAATTGTGTGACTATGGACAAGTCACTTGACCCTGTTAACCTCTGTTTCCTCATCTGTCCAATGAACTTGAGAAGGAAATGGCAAACCACGCCAGTATCTTTGCCAAGAAAACCCCTAAAGGGGTCAAGAAGAGTCTGACAACTGAAAATGACTCAACAATGCCCAAAGCTCTCATAGTGTATGCCATTTGAATTTCATAACAACTCAGTGAGTTGTTTGATTATTCTAGTATTTATCCTACTATTTTATTTTTCTATTGCTTTATTATTTATACTATTATTTTTATTATTCTAGTATTACTTATTCTATTTTTATTATTTATTCTATTATTTTATCATTTATTATCCTACTATTTTTATGATCCTATTACTTTATTATTTATTCTAGTATTTCTATTATTCTAGTAGTATTTATTCTATTATTTTATCATTTATTATCCTATTATGTTTAATCATCCTATTGTTTTATTTAGTCTATCCTTATATTTTATTTCTTGTTCTATTCTTTGTTATTCTATTATTCATTCTATTATTTTTATTATTCTATCATTATTTATTTGATTATTTGATTATTCTGTTATTTAAATTATTCTATCATTATTTATCATCCTATTATTTTATTATTATTTATTCTATTATTATTCACTCTATTATTTTATTATCCTATTATTGTTCATTCTATTATTTTATTTTCCTGTTATTTTGTTTTATTATTCTGTTATTTATTCTATTATTTAAATTATTCTGTCATTATTTATCATCCTATTATTTTATTATTATTTATTCTATTATTATTCACTCTTATTTTATTATCCTATTATTGTTCATTCTATTATTTTATTTTCCTGTTATTTTATTTTATTATTCTGTTATATTTATTCTGTTATTTAAATTATTCTGTCATTATTTATCATCCTATTATTTTATTATTATTTATTCTATTATTATTCACTCTATTATTTTTTTATTATCCTATTATTGTTCATTCTATTATTTGGTGCAGCCATTCTATTAGTTGGTGCAGCGATTATCTCTATTTTATAGATAAGAGAAACTGAGGCAGGCTGAGGCTAAGTGACTAGCCCTGGATCACAAAGCCAATAAATGTTTAGGGCAGACTCCTGTTTGCCACTAAGCCCCAGGTCACCTCTAGAAGAGGAAGGAGAGAGAACCTTTGGAGCTCCTGAGGATGCAGGAGTATTATTAACATATACTGGAGACACGACCCCTACTGTACTATACCTCAACATCTCCCCAATCTGGATGCTTGCTTAGAAGTCTGTAGCAGCCCCCTACTCTCAGCTATAAAGAATAACTTTTCTTTCTTCCTTCCTTCCTTCCCTCCCTCCCTCCTTCCATTCCTTCTTTTTTCTTTCATTTTCCATTTTCTTTCCCTTCCTCCCTCCCTTCCTTCTTCCCTCCCTCCCTTCCTCCCTTCCTTCCTTCCTTCCTTCCTTCCTTCCTTCCTTCCTTCCTTCCTTCCTTCCTTCCTTCCTTCCTTCCTTCCTTCCTTCCTTCCTTCCTTCCTTCTTCCCTCCCTCCCTTCCTTCCTTCCTTCCTTCCTTCCTTCCTTCCTTCCTTCCTTCCTTCCTTCCTTCCTTCCTTCCTTCCTTCCTTCCTTCCTTCCTTCCTTCCTTCCTTCCTTCCTTCCTTCCTCTCTTTTTTATACAAAACCTTTACCTTCTATCTTAGAATCAATAATAAGTAGGGATTCTAAGGCACCAGAGTGGTAAGGGCTAGGAAATGGGGGGTAAATGACATTAGTGTGAATCAATAAGGTCCTAAATTAGGGGTTGCAGTGTCAGAGGAGAAGGGGGCCAGTGCTGCAGAGGATAAGGTAGGGGTAGATATTAGTTCTGTTGTGGAAGTAAAGCATACAGGACCCTAAATGGAAAGTGAGGAGGGATCTTAGGAAACATCTAGACCAAATCCTCCATCTTACAGGTAAAGAAAGTGAGGCTAAAGAAGGCAAAGGCTCCTTCCAGCCCTAAGAATGCCATCCTCAATGATGTACAACAGCACACAGGAAGATGGAATTTGAACCCAGGTCTTCTGATTCTAGAGCCCAGAGTCTAATACTTTTCAGTGTATCATAGACCTACAAGTAAGATTAAAGAGGATCCATTACTAGAAGTCTTCAAGCTTAGAGTAGTCAACCTCCTTCTTGGATCTGCCATATGGGGAGATTTAAAGACATGGGAAGAACTAGATGTAGACCCACAACTAGGACAGGGCCACTGGGACTTTCCTTCAGAGTGCTGAAATCTGCAGTCTTATGGCAGTATAGAAACAACTGAGTCAGGAAGAATAATTAAAAGAGGAAGCTACCAGATGGTGTGCGTGAGTAGCTATAGTCCAGGTCAGCTCTTCCCCTGCCTGCCAGTGCCCCTCTCTCCTATTTTCCCCCCAGTGTTTGAGGGCTCATCTGGTGCCACTTTGCCCCGGTACATTTTCCTGGGAACAAGAAATTGCTACGGATGGCTCTTACCAGATGACCTCTCAAACTCTGAGGTTCTGTAAGTCTGTCTTCGAGTTTATACTTTAATTTTAGCATAGGGTTAATTTTTATTATGTATTTACCCATCAGTGGACATGCAGTGATACTTACTATGTACCAGGCACTCTCAAGTGCTGGGAATATAAAGAAAAAGTGATCCCCCCTGCCCTTGAGAAGCTCACATTCGAACGGAGGAGAAAAGATGCAAATAATTCTGTACACACGAGATGTATTCGGTGTGCCTGAGAGGTGATCTCGGTTTTGGTAGACAGTTATTTCTGTAATTTTCATAGTAACTCTCAGGCACACTGTACAGTACAGAAAAATTAAGGAGGGGGCCTCCCTCATTAGCTAGTAACCTCTTATAGACCAGCAGCACTTGGACAAGATGAGATAATTCTCATCCTTTGGGCTATACGTATATTATGGGGTTATTTATATGTTCCTGATGCGGGAAGATTTTGTGAGAAATTTTTCCACTTAAATCTTCACGCACAAGTGTCTTTGTGCACAAAAACACACAAAGACAATCGTCATCCTCAGTTACCAAGAGACTACTACTGCTACTACTACTACTACTACTACTACTACTACTACTACTACTACTACTACTACTACTACTACTACTAGAGTTGGACAGGACCTTAGAGGTCATCTAACACCACCCCTGCCCACTCCCTGCTGCCATTTTGCAAATCAGGACCTGAAGAACACACAAGTGAAATGAGTTCCCTGAGAGTCACACATGTGAATTAAAATTTGAACTCAGGTCTTTTGACTAAATCCTTCATGTTTTCCACTGTTCTGCAGGTTCTTTCTGAGGATTTTTCACAAAGTGTTCTCCTGCCCTACCCCTGGACTGCCCTGAACTTTCCTCCTTGATCTTAAATGCCAATCATCAACTACTCTTTTGGGGTCAGATAGCTGTTTCCCAACCAATGAGTCAGGATACTCCAGTGCTTACTAGATCTGTGACAACATTCTGGATTTTCTCTCTCTCTCTCTCTCTCTCTCTCTCTCTCTCTCTCTCTCTCTCTCTCTCTCTCTCTCTCTCTCTCTCTCTCTCTCTCTCTCTCTCTCTCTCTCTCTCTCTCTCTCCCCCTCCCTCTTTCTCTCCCTCTCCCTCTCTCTCTCTCTCTCTCTCTCTCTCTCTCCCTCTCCGTCTCTGTCTCTGTCTCTGTCTGTCTCTGTCTCTCTGTCTCTCTCTCTCTGTCTCTGCCTCTATCTCTTTCTGTGTCTCTGTGTCTCTCTTCCCTCTCTCTCTCTGATTTGGAGGGAGAAGGTGAAGGTTGGGGAGGCACGAATTTATTTCTAACCTAATATAGAACCATATAACTAGAGGTGGAGTGAGGATGAATGGATGATGACTCAAGGGTAAAGGTGAGCAATTCTCCCCAGGGGCAGGGAAGAAAATTCAGTTATATGATGGGCTGGGCTAGATAATCTAAGGGGAGTCTTTATTGTTAGAAGGTCAAGGTTTAAAGTTGTGGTATATGACTGTGATGGAATACTATTATGCTGTAAGAAACAGCAAGCAGGATGGCTTCAGAAAAACCTGGGAAGACTTTTATGAACTGATGCAAAGTGAAGTGAGAAGAACCAGGAGGACCCTGAACACAGGAACAGCAATAATATACGATGAGCAACTGTACATGCTTTAGCTATTATCAGTAATACAAAGATCAAAGACAATCCCAAATGGCTCATGATGAAAAATGCTACCCAGCTCCAGAGAAAGAACCACTGACAGCCTGAATGCAATTTGAAGCAGACTTTTTTTTTACCTTTTTTTTTCTTGTTTTGGTCTGCATTTTCTTTTGTACTGTGACCAATATGGAAATGTATTTTGCATGACTGCACATGTCGAGTCTGTTATTAAGTCACTTATCTTCTCGAGAATGGGGAAAGGGAGGGAGAGAATTTGGAACTCAGTTTTTAAAATGAAAAGTTAAAAATTATTTTTGCATTTAATTGAGAAAAATAAATGATTAATAAACAGGTCATGGTAAAATCGAAGCACATGGGATCTTGGAGGGAAGTGGAGGATGCTGAGGACTGGGAAGCTCAATGAAGAATCGTAGCTAAGTGACATGTCCAGGATTACACAGGAGCCAAGTTCCAGAGCCAGGATGCCTGTCTGTATTCATGGACTCAAGTCCACTGTTCTTTCTGTGCCAATTCTGGGGTCAGATCTGGATGGGCAATTTCAAATATGGGAGGCTGGAGGTAGATGAGAGAAGACCCTACTGCAAATTTTAGGGCAGAAGCCTCAAATAAAGGCACCCAGGATGGGTTCCAGGGGCAAGGAAAGAAGCCTCAGTGTTGAATTTTACTTACTCAACCCTGACTGATCTAGCCTGGATCTGGTCTCCAAGCAGGTCAAGCCATTTTCTCCCTGGCAGGCAGGCCATTTTCTCCATAGCCCAGGCCAAAATGTCAACATTTGTTTAAGCCCAGGGGTGGGGAGCCACTGGCCCACAGCTCAGATTTTGCCCTGCTTTTGAATATCTGCAGTCTTCCAAATGATGCCGCTGCTATAGACCAGAAAATAAGACATTCCCCCCTCCATTCCCCCTCACCGCCCAGGATGCATTCTCTGGTCTTGCCATTTGTAAGGAAAGCTCTCAGATCTAAAGTTACAGCAGGACCAGCAGGGACTAGTAGTTAATTAGCATTTCAAAGAATAATATGGGAAATGAGGGGAGCCCACAGCCCAAGTCATATTCAACTAACTCATCTCAAACCTACAGACTTCTGAGCTGGGTAGATCAATAGCTAGAGTTCTGGGTCTAGAGTCTGAAAGACCTAAGTTCCAGCTCAGCCTCCATCAAAACTAGCTGTGTGGCCCTGGGCAAGTCACTTAACTCTGTTTGCCTCAACTTCCTCTTCTGTCAAATGAGCCGAAGAAAGAAATGGCCAACCACTCTAGTATCTTAGCTGTGTGATCCTGGGCAAGTCACTTAACTCTGTTGCCTCAATTTCCTCATCCATCAAATGAGCTGGAGAAGGAAATGGCAAACCTTTCTAGTATCTTAGCTGGGTGACTCTGGGCAAGTCACTTACCTCTGTTTGATTCAGTTTCCTCACCTGTCAAATGAGCTGAAGAAGGAAATGGCAAACCACTCCAGGATCTTAGCTGTGTGATCCTGGGCAAGTCACTTAACTCTGTTGCCTCAATTTCCTCATCCATCAAATGAGCTGGAGAAGGAAATGGCAAACCACTCCAGGATCTTTGCTAGGAAAATCCCAAAAGGGGTCACAAAGAGCCAGACACAACCAAAAAATGATTGAACTACCACAACAAAAAAAGGACACTAAGGTCCTTTCCAGCTCTAAATCTATGCTCCTGGGACATCACTGCCAGGGGATTCTCCACAGAATTGGAGGTGAGGGGCCACTGCTCCTACCACAGACTCTATTCCAGGTTATCTAATCCATTAATTCCTGAATTCTCCTCTTCATCTGCATTATCCTCTTCTATCCTCTTCTGTAGGAATGGTCCTCTCCTTACTGATCTTTTTGACGGCAGACTCAATTTGACTGATGATTCTATCTTTCTGCAATCTCTTCATTTCCTTCTTCTTCAATGATTTGTACATTTTCATTATTTATACCATGTTCTAATTTTATCTGAGTTCACATCCTGAACTGGCCTCTCACTACCAGGATGACCTTGGGGAAGTCCCTTTAATCCTGGAGACCTCGGTTTCCCCATCTGTAAAAGGGGGTTGACCCAGATGCTTTCTGGGGTCCCTTCCACGTCCAGGTCCAGGATTCTGCATCCTCTTAAAGGCCTCATCTTTTCCATGGAGAGGAAACACTGAATTCCCCTGCCCAATTACACATTCACATGCAAATCCTGGCACCACAGTCCCAAACACACAACTATTGTATAGCAGCCTGGGCAGTTCTGGAACATGGCTGGGCCTGAATGGTTCTCATTGGTGCCTGCCAAATTCACACTCTGGGCCACTGAGTTCAGCAGTTCTCACTCTCCACCTTACTGCCAAGGGCTGAGCCTCCTCTTCCTCCCCCTAGAGAAGGCATGCACGTTTCTGCAGAGTAAAAGGCTGAGCCATCTTGTCTCTCTCCTAAAGAACTCTATATATTTGGACCTTTCTAGATTTCCCAGGCATCCAACTGAAATAGTACTGAACCCATTTCCGAAAGGGGAATCCACCCACATTAGAGAAGGTGCCAGACGTCAGGGGGCAGAGGGATGCCCCTCCAGGCTCACAGCTGCCCACACCTGGACCCCTGCAGCCCTGGCTGGCTCTGGAGACATCTCCACCAGCCTCAAGCCCCCCACAGCCTCCTTCACCACCGCATTTCACACCCCTGGGCTGACAGCTGCTCGGTCTGTTCCACAATACATTTTCCACTGCTAATGGCAACACTGGAAAGAGAACAGCTGCCCCCTCTTTTTAGCAGCCTTGGTGAGGTAGAAGGTAACAGATCTGAAAGTCGGGGTGGGGAAGGAATGAGTCACAGCAAGCACAAGGGCTGATTATGTTTAGAGAGGAATTTGTGGCTGATGAAACTCTTTATGAGTCTTTCATTTGGCCCCAACAATAGGTCTGGGAGGATGTTTGCATATTTTTCTATATCCTATCAATTTGACAGATGAGGAAACTGAGGCAGAAACACAGGAGATCATCTAGTCCATCCCATAAAGAAATCTCCTTGGAAGTTCAGTTCAATGTGGGCAGGAACTCTGCTGTCAGTTAAGATGTGGACATTTAGGAAGCACTTACCCTGGAGAGATGGGGGGTTGGGGGTGTGGAACAGGTAGATCCGGTCAGACTTGGCTGACATTTTGGTTAGTTTGGCCAAGCTGCTTTTTTTCTTCTTAAACCCTTACCTTTTGTCTTAGTCTTGAACCTTAGTACTGACATGACATGATGATTTCCCCACTGCCTCTAAAGTCGAGCTTTTGTTCTTTCACAGGGTTTTCTTGATTTCTCCTCTAAGACCTGGGTTCTAGTTTTATGTCCACCCTGCCCAGTTGGAGCTGGGCATATCCCATCCATATTTTTAAAAATCCCAACAAAACTGTACCTTCTGACAATTCTGAGGACTTGGGACAAAGAGTGCTCTCCACCTCCAGAGAAATAGGTGTTGGAGTCAGAATACGACTCATCACTTGTTTATTTGGGTCTATGTTTGGGGGTTTGGGTTCTATAAGATTATTTGCTTTAAAAAATGAATAATATGGAAATATGTTTTGTGTGAGAATACGGGTATAACCCAGATTGAATCGCTTGTCAGCTCTGGGAGCAGGGAGGGAAGAAGGGAGGGAGACAACATGAATCATATAACTTTGGAAAACGTTTGTGGACATTTGTTATTAAAATTTAAAAATAAAGAAACCCTTCCCTTCTCTCTTAGAATCCACACAAAGTATCAGTTCCGAGACAGAAGGAGCAGTCAGTTGGGGTTAAATAACTTATCCAAGGTCACACAGCCAGGGAGTATCTGAGATCACATTTGAACCCAGGACCTCCTGTCTTCAGGACTGGCTCTCAGCCCATGAAGCCACCTAGCTGCCTCTTTTTTGTTCATGTTACAAGGGATGACTGTCTGGGAAGAGGAGAGGGATATAGATTTGGAAATGAAGGTATTTATAAAATGAAAACCAATAAGAAAAGGTAAGTAAAATGAAACCATTATTGTCTTCGTTTATCTGACTTCCAGATCTTTCTAAAATTCCAGAGAAGAGGACTGAAAAACTGCCTGGAAACCTCACTCTAAACCATACCAAGTTAACAGAATTAGAGAAGGTACTGTCCACTGGTCGGAAGTGCTGAGCTTTCCCCAAAGCCTGGAGGAGGTTCCACAGAGTCACCCAGACTGTTACTTTGTTCCTACTGTGGTTCGCATTTTGGAGACAATTGGTTTGAGTTCAAGGCATGGCAGCTGGTGGTGAAACAGTGCCCATCCTTAGCAAGATTAACTGTCCCAGACAAGGACTACCAAATAATGCTTCCATTTGATTTGATTGGCAAAGCATTTATTAAACTCCTACTGTGTACATTGTACTAGGTGCTCAGGATACAAAAACAAAAAGGAATCAGTTCCTACTCTTGGTGAGCTCAGCACAATCTCTTTGAGTCTTAGTTTTCTCATCTGTGGAATGGGCATGAAAGGAATTATACTATTAAAGGGGTCTATTGAGAAATGGCTCTTCTGGAAAGAGAACCCTGTATGTGTGAAATTCTTTTTAAGTTTAATCTGCATTATTAACATTTTTCTGCATCACTTTCTTAAATATAGACAATTATCAAAACAAATCAAGCCCTGGTCTGTAGCTTTTGCTGATTTTCAAGGTGTTAATGCTCATATTGAACTTTTAACAATCAGTTCTCCTGAGCTGGTTCCAGATCCTCAGGTGGTAGTGTTTTTTAAGTGAGAGTAAAACCAGGTAGCTAGGAAACACAATGGACTGAGTGAGGGATCTGAGTTCAAATCCAATCTTAGATATTTATTAAATGTGAGACCTTGGGCAAGTCACTTAACTTCTGTTTCCCTCAGTTTTTTCCATCTCTAAAATGAGGGTAATAATAGCACCTACTTCTAAGGGTTATTATGAAGATCCAATGACATAATAACTGAAAAGTGCTTGGCAAACCTTAAAGCATTACAAAGGGGACAGCTAGGTGGCTCAATGAATTGAGAGCCAGCTTAAAGATAGGAGGTCTTGGGTTCAAATCTAGCCTAGCAGTGTGACCTTGGGCAAGTCACTTAATTCCCATTCCAGCTCTTCTGACTTAGAACCAATATTCAGTATTGATTCTAAGACAGAAGGTGAGTTTTTTTAAAGCATTATTTAAATACTATCTATTTACAAAGCACTATATAAGTACTATTTATAAATGCTAAAGATTTTTATTGCTATCTTTTGTTTGCACATCATGTTCATTTCCAAATGTATTGTTCCATCTCTTCTCCACAGAGAGCCCCCCTCCCTTATAACAAATGACCCAAAGGGAAAGGAGGAGGTGGGGAAGGCTACTCAATAAAACTAAGCAGGGTGTCAACCCAGTTTGATAGTATAAATACTGTTCCATATCCATAGTCCCCCACCTCTGCAAAGAAGGGAAGGGAATGCTTCTTTCCCATCTCCTCTTCAGGGACAAGCTTAGTCATAATTATACAGAATTTGAAGAAAAGATTTCTAAGCCTTTCAGCTTTCTTGGAATGTGACTTTTTTTAAAATCACCTCTGTGATGAAAATACTCTTGGGCATCTCCTCAATCTTTATTCCTGGCTCATTCCCATCCTTTCCTGTTCCCTCTCACCTGGAATTTCAGTAACCTCCTAACACCTCTCCCAGTTTTCAAAGTTTGTTTTCATCCCCTCCCCTACTAGATTATAAACTCAGTGAAGGCAGGGATCAAGTCTTACTCATTTTCCTAAGCAGTGCGGCTTACTTCACAGTCAGAGGGTCAAAGAACACAGATATTTAGCCGGAAGGAACCTTGGAAGCAGCCAGAGCTGAAGCCAGCTGGGTGTGAATGTTTACACCTCAGAAATCAGCAAACTCTACAAATCAATCAAGGCATGATTTATTATTCTGTTGATTACCTAATTTTAGAAAGCGATGAAGACCACATCAAATAATACAAATTAAGCTCCCTGGGAATGTTGGGAGAACTGGTTGTTAAAGAGAAAATTGGTTGTTAAACATTTACTAGCACACACCTGCAGAGAAGCCACCTAGCCCAATATCTTTTGTCCCTGAGGAAAAATGAAGGGACACCAGTGGGGAGGGGCCAAAGGGACAGAAAAGCTTGGGAAAGAGAAGAGAGAAAGAAAAAAGAAAAGCTTAGGAAAGAGAAGAGAGAAAGAAAAAAAAGTTGGGAAAGAGAAGAGGGAAAGAAAAAGAAGAAAAGCTTAGGAAAGAGAAGAGAGAAAGAAGAAAAGCTTGGGAAAGAGAAGGGAGAAAGAAGAAAAGCTTGGGAAAGAGAAGGGAGAAAGAAAAAAGAAAAGCTTAGGAAAGAGAAGAGAGAAAGAAAAAAAGGTTGGGAAAGAGAAGAGGGAAAGAAAAAGAAGAAAAGCTTAGGAAAGATAAGAGAGAAAGAAGAAAAGCTTGGGAAAGAGAAGGGAGAAAGAAGAAAAGCTTGGGAAAGAGAAGGGAGAAAGAAGAAAAGCTTGGGAAAGAAGAGAGAGAAGAAAAGCTTGGGAAAGAGAAGGGAGAAAGAAGAAAAGCTTGGGAAAGAAGAGAGAGAAGAAAAGCTTGGGAAAGAGAAGAGAGAAAGAAGAAATGCTTGGGAAAGAGAAGGGAGAAAGAAGAAAGAAGAAATGCTTGGGAAAGAGAAGGGAGAAATAAAAGCTTGGGAAAGAGAAGAGGGAAAGAAAAAGAAGAAAAGCTCGGGAAAGAGAAGAGAGAAAGAAGAAAAGCTTGGGAAAGAGAAGGGAGAAAGAAGAAAAGCTTGGGAAAGAAGAGAGAGAAGAAAAGCTTGGGAAAGAGAAGAGAGAAAGAAGAAATGCTTGGGAAAGATAAGGGAGAAAGAAGAAAGAAGAAATGCTTGGGAAAGAGAAGGGAGAAAGAAGAAAGGGAGGGAAAACAGGTGAATCAGAGGGAAAGGTCAGAACTGATTTGAACTGCGTCCAGTCCATGGACACTTTACTTTGGGATTCGGGTGTCAATAGACATTGAAACAAAAAAAGACACTCTTGGAAGGGAGAAAAGCCAGGGAGAGGAGGGGAGGACTCCAAAGCAAAGTGCCTAATTAGCACCCTAATAACAGTGTTTGCTGAATTTCTGAAAAGTTGACAGGGGGGAGGGAAGATGTTTTTTCCTTCGGGTTTCTAAGACCTTAATGGACCTGCTCCAATTTGAGGGCACGATTATTTCATCAAGTTAGGGCTATTAAAAACAAATCTCCCTCTATAAATGGGATAAATACAGGCATAAATCAGGAAATAACTGGGTCTGGAGACACACTTAGTGAGTCATGAAGCCCAGGGCCAACTGGTGAGAGGCCCGCCACTCGTCACTCCTGTCCGCTAATGTCGGAAGATAAAATGATGAACCTGGAATCTATCAACCTCAAAAACAGAACTAAAACGCGGGGATGAGATAAGGCAGAATCTGTCCGCCTTTATCTCCGCAGACCACAAATCTCAAATCGCTCTAAGTTAATTACCAGATGGAGCTGGATGGGCAGAGATGGAGGCTTTCTTGAATCCTTTCAAGGATCAGATTCTAAACTGTTGATCAAGTTAAGAGTTATCTGGGGGACCGAAGATGCTGGCTGATCTGTGGGCAGGCGATGAGTCTGGTGGCTGCCTTACAGGGTCTCAGAGCCGGCTGTTTGGCCTTTGGGCCAAATGCTCCAGAGAAGGACGGAGACACACAGATGGTCTTTAATCATCATGAAGGAAGCCTGATGGGGGGAGTCGCTTGGAATGTCTAGTGGGCTCTTGGGGCTGTGACTTAACATATCACAGCATCTCTGCTCCCATTTGGAACATGAGGGTAGTAATATTGTTTCTGAGGCAGTTAGATGGTGCAGTGATAGAGAACTGACCAGAGCTCAAATTTAACCTTGGCAAGTCACTTAACCCAGTTTGCCTCAGTTTCCTCAACTGTAAAATGAACTGGAGAAGGAAATGGCAAATCACAGCAGTATTTTTTTCCCTAGAAAACCCCCAATAGAGTTAAAACAGTTGGACAGAACTGAAAAAAAATTACTGAATAACAATATTGTTTCTAAGATAAATTAAAGAATCCTCATATATAAAGGTACATATATATATTTACAGACTAAAGGTATACATATATGGTATATACACCTTTAGTCTGTAAGGCACTATATTACCTCATTCAATTCTTTTTTTTTTAAACCCTCACCTTCTGTCTTAGAATCAATATTGTATACTGGTTCCAAGGTAGAAGAGTGGTAAGGGATAAGCAATGGGGGTCAAGTGACTTGCCCAGGGTCACATAGCTAGGAAGTATCTGAGGTCAGATTTGAACCCAGGACCTCCCGTCTCTAGGCCTGGCTGTCAATCCACTGAGCCACCCAGCTACCCCCTTACTTCATTCAATTTTCACAAAAACCTGGCCATATAAATACACAAAATGCCCATTTAATAACCTATTTTAGAGATGAGGAAACTGGGGACCACAGAGGTCAAGGGACTTGCTCAGGGTCACACATCTAGCAAGCATCAGGGGAAAAATGTGAAGCGAGGATCTTTTTTTCTTTCTCCAAATTCCTTCCAAGCACAGCTTGGGTTCAGCCTCAGCCCCCTATTTCTAGATGAACTCTGCCAAGCTAAAGGTCTAATTACAGTGGATTACATTTTCACAATGACTTCTGGTAGGAGGTACAGTGGATAGAGTGCTAAGCCTGGATTCAGGAAGACCAGGGTTCAAATGCAGCCCTGAGAACCCTACTAGCTGTGTGACCCATGGCAAGTCACTTAACCCTGTAATGGAGAGGTTTGTTGGTGGTAAAGAGAAAACAGGATCCAGGAGAGACAGCTGGAGGTTTACGGGTGGCTCAAAGAGAGAAGAAAGGGCTTTGATGAGTTTCCCCCTTCAGCCTTCCCTCCTCAACCACGGCTGCTCTCCCAGATGGGCTCTTGTCCTCCTCCACTACTAGAGTCTGCCTCAGTTTTGTCATCTGTAAAATGGGGATCATAAGAGCCCCAACTCCCAGAATTTGCTATAAGGACAGGAAGAGATCATGTTATACAAGCCTTGAAGCTCAACATAAGCTATATTTAATACAGAACTTCTATATTTGATATGTAAATGCTACCGCTCTAATTATTATTAAAGTGGCCTCCCAAGGCTTTTCCTTTCATTCTGCAGTTCCTCCGCTGGCAGAGGGGCAGAGCTTCTGGGTGTCTAAGGGCGAGCTGCCTCCTTTCCAAGGGACGGCCGGGCGGGTTTGTTGACGTTTAGCATTTCCTTTAAGTTTCAGGTGTGGGCCTTAAGCGCACTTGGCCGGGAGGGTGAGGGCAGCAGGCAACCGGTGCAGAGCGTAGGTCTGGGGACGGGGGCTGCCTCCTGCCCCAGCCCGGTTGGGAGCTCAAATAAGGAAGGGATGGGGCGAGCCTGGAAATGGAACGCGCTGTCTGCCTCCCCGGGGGCCACTAGAGGGACTGCAGGTGGGCGCCCGCAGACCTCGCAGCAGGAGGGCGCTTCTTGGGGGTTGCTATTTCTATCTGTGAGCGTTCTGAAGGTCAGCGCGACGGTGGAAACAGGAGGGAGGGGCATCGGGGGGACTACGGGTGTTTCCGTGTTTCCTGTAACGAAGACGAGAGCTCGAGGCGTCCGGGGGCAGGAAGTGGCCTGTAGATTCCCCTTCGCATTCTGCCCAGTGTGACATCCAGCTAGAGCGAGGTCACGCGCTGGGAGGAAGCCTCTTGCAGGGCTCCCCCAGCAGCCCACAAAATCCAGGGCAAGGGTCCCCCGCGTGGGGCCGGAGCCTGACCCCAAGGGGGGGGGGTGATCACACTCTGCCTGCCGCTGCTCAGACTCCCCGATTTCCAGTGGGGGTCCTGCCTGAGCTTAAGCTTTAACCACTACCACCCACGGCTACAAGGCTCAAGTTGGGGGGGGGGGGAGAGACCCCTTCCAGCACAAAATACTTACTTCTCCTCCACTCCCCTTCCAGTTCTTTTCGGGGCGCAAAGTCAGTGGTAAAGGCTGAGCAGATAAAGGATCGGGGCCGCATCTTTTTCTGCCCCCACCCTGGCGGGGATTTTACAGCTGTGATGTTATCCTCCCTTTCCCCACCCTCATCTCCAATCGGCTGCCACATCTCCCCATTTCGACTTCTCCAGCATTTCTGGCGTCTGTCCCCTTCTCTGCTGAGCACGTAGCTGGGCCCCATCGCCAAAGCCTCCCCATCGCTCTCCCACTCTCCATTTTCTCCCTTCATCCCCTTCATCTCCCAAACAGCTGAGAAAACGAACTCCCCAAAGAAGGCCCGGATCTGACCCAGTCGCTGCCTCAGTCGCTCTTGAAGTCAAATATGATTTCACCTTTATGGATCTCACATGACCGGATCTGCTGCCCCGTGCAGGTTCACAAGACACCCCAAGTGAGACTCCAATGCTGGGGGCTCCCGATCAATCTCAATGAAGGTATTTGTTAACCAACCAAATATATATATATATATATATATATATATATATATATATATATATATATATCACAGAAATGGATGGTTCTCACTCATCTAATGCATTCTGGTTTCTGGAGATCAAACCAACATTTTAAATACTCTGACACACTATGAAGTCCCATAGGAGAGCCGATTGAACACCGTCCTCCTTTCAGTAGAGAAGTGGGAGCCTGCAGATTTGGAATTCTGGAGAGAGAGCCAGGCTAGAGACGGGAGGTCCTGGGTTCAAATTTGACCTCAGATACTTCCCAGCTGTGTGACCCTGGACAAGTCACTTGACCCCCATTGCCTAGCCCTGACCACTCTTCTGCCTTGGAACCAATACAAAATATTGATTCTACAATGATACTTGTGAAACCCAGAGGGATTGCTGTGTGACCCTGGGCAAGTCACTTAACAGCCACTGCCTAGCCCTTACTGTCTTTCTGCCTTGGGACTAATACAAAATATTGATTCTACAATGATACTTGTAAAACCCAGAGGAATTGCTCGTTGGCTCCAGGAGGGGGGAGGAAAAAGGGGAGGGAAGGAACATGAATGGTAATCAGGGGAAAATATTCTAAATTAATGAATTAAATAAATAATTTTAAAATATTGATACTAAGACAGAAGATAAGGATTAAAACAATTTTTAAATATCTTTTGTTTTAAAATCACCCTCATTTAAAAATATATCCCTAAATGATCATCCCAGCGCAAATATCAATAATATGGAAATAGGTCTTGATCAATGATACATGTAAAACCCAGTGGAACTGTGCTTTGGCTATGGGAGGGGAAGTGGGAAGAGGGGAGGGGAAGAACATGAATCTTGTAACCTTGAAAAATATTCTAAATTAATTAAAATTTCCCCCCAAAATTAAAAATAAAAATATTTCCCTCCTATAAACTCCCTCCCAGACCCACTGACATCATCCTTTAACAGAGCATAAAACAGAAAGAAAAAAGGCCAACTCAGCAGAACTGACATCCTCGGAGACTGGCAGCCTATTTGAAGGTCCCCAGCCTTGGCCCCCTACCCTGCAAAGAGCAGAGAATGGTGTGTGCACTTTCTCCTTCCTTCTCCAGGGCCAAGCTGCTTCCCCCTTTTTATTGCCAGAACGGGTTCCCCAAGAGTGGAGGTGACTTTGAAAGAATAAAAGGTTCCAGTAAAATATTAAAACAGAAAGAAAACGTGAGAAGGGGTGCTGCCTCTGCCTCCGGCACACAACTGTCTGATGGGAACCTCATTCTTGGTCGTTGTGGACCCCAAGGCTTTGGAGTGAGCCTCAGCCAAAGATGAGGATGGAAGGGCTTTTGCTTTGGAAAGCACCATACGGGATCACTTGGAATTTGTCCCCTTCATACCACCAACATGAAAACCAGATGTCTAGTTCATTAACTCCGAGGGAGGAGGCTGGCAGGGGGACTCCAGGGGGACCTGGGGGACATCAGACATCCCCCCAGCCTTGCTGAGATCAGATGCTTCCTTCCTTTCACTCTCCCAGGCTGAGGAGGCCCAAGATGTTCCAGAACCATCACCTTGACCCATCTCCCTTCACATGCTTCTGACCCGGAAGGAGGAAAAACAAACATTGTCTTGAAGTGACCCAGGCCACAGCCACTGCCGACTAGCTGGACATCTGGGCATGCTGGGACGTGCAGAACCCCACAGGCGCCTTTTGTTAAAAAAAAAAAAAGCTTTGTGTATGGTTTTGATAAAAATAGACCCTATTTTAAAGAGAATGAACATCCAAACCAATCAGGCTAAACGAGGCTCTAAGAAGAATGGGTGAATTCTGTGTGGCTTGTTTGGGAAATTCAGAGGAAGAAGCAGGCAGCTGCAGATAGCAGGGGATTGGGGCTCCGCTTAGGGGTTGGCCGAACCTCAGTTACAGACATGGTGGAACCTCAGTTAATGGGCAGAGGGTCACAGGAAAGGAGACCGGGCTCCCTGAGACATCCAAGGATGGAATTCCAGCAGCAAGACTGAAGGCCAACAGGGGGACTCTCTGTCTGTCTGCCCTGTCGATCCCCTGGACTGATTATGTACGAGGTGAGTGGACAGCCTGATTTCAAGGACCACTTCTGGCACATAGTGCATGATCCTGGACAAGTCACTTTCCCTGGCCTAGGCCACTCTCTAAACCAGAGGTTCTTAACCTGGCATCTATAGTCCTGTTGTTTTTTTTAATATTTCAATAACTGTATTTCAACCTAATTGGCTTCCTTTGTCATCCTACAGATTTTATGCATCTAAAGACTTCATTCTGAGGGGTCCACTGACCTCCTTGGACTGCTGAAGAGATCTGTGATAGAAAAAAGCTTCAGAACCCCTGTTCTGAGACCATGAGTTTCCCCATGTCCCAGGAAGCTCATAGTTGGGAAGACTTCATCATTCTAAAGGATGCCATCAGTCTTGGGGTCCACCTACCCATCCATGCATTCATCCATGCCTACTAGGTAGAGCTTTCAATATTGGTGATTCAGTGGAGAGAGTATTAAGCCTGGAATCAGGAAGACCCAAGTTCAAATCCAGCTTCATACACTTACTAGTTTGGTGACCCTAGGTAAATCACTTAAAATCTTTATCAGTCTCTTCAACTATAAAATGGCGATAATAGAGAAAGAACTGTGGGAGTAGAAACACAGAAGAAAAACAACTGCTTGATCTCATGGGTCGATAGGGATAGGATTGGGGATGTAGACTCTAAGCAATCACCCTAGTGCAAATATCAATAATAGGGAAATAGGTCTTGATCAATGACACATGTAAAACCCAGTGAAATTGCACATTGGCTATGGGGAGTGGGGGGAGGGAAGGGGAGAGAAAGAACATGAATCATGTATCCATGGGAAAATATTATAAATTAACTAAATAAAAATTTCCAATTAAGAAATAAATAATAAATAAAATGGGGATAATCATAGTACCCATCTCCCAGGGTTGTTGTAAACATCAAATAAGAGGATATTTGCACATTTCTGTGTCATATGACCAACAAGATGGAGGATTGGACATTTTCTCGGAAGCCCACAACCTCTCAAACGTCTTGAAAACAGAAATGATGTGCCAATGATAAAGCAATTTCAGTTATCTCCATGGTCTAGGATGTCAGAAGTCTAAAAGATGGTTAAAGAATCCCCTCCACCCATGAACGGACATTTACAGGGAGTTCATTCATCCTTCCTGCTACACTAATAGTAGTATGTCTTCACTAGGTGATCTAATGATTGGGTTTTCCCTCTCTCCAATGATGCAGAGATCTCACCTCCAGACTTCAGAAATCTGTTTTGGTCTTCACAAACAAGTGGAATCACAGCAACAGGTCAAATCTGCTCACACCTTACCTCCCTATGGATCAGAGACCCAAACTACAGAAATGAACTCCTCTGCATCAGCATGGCAGTTCTCTGAATTGTTGATGCTAAGCCATAGAAATGAGGAAGGAAAGAATGGGGTCAGTAGAATATGAAAGGAAATGGTGTGTGTGTGTGTGTGTGTATGTGTGTGTGTGTGTGCGCGTGTACATGGCACTACAGTAAGCATGAAGGAAAGAATCCAGTATCCATCTGGCACCAGTTCTATACCCCATTCCCACCCAAAGCCAGTTGGGAAAGAGATGTTGGCTGCTGACGTGTGAATTAGCCAGCATGGGAGGAGACTGAGACATTCTGAAATGCAGATACCAAAAAAATCACTATCCGAAGGGAGGGAGTCAGAAAGTGAGCAATAGTGGAAAATAAGGGGGGAAAAGACTGAAATGACCATTGATCTCTGAAGAAAGAAACCTCAGAAGTTTTGAACATAAGCACATAAATAGGGAAACTATAACAACAGAAGAAAATTAGTTTATAGATCTAGTAATGGCTCATAAATCTATGAATGAGTACTGTAAAACAAAGGGAAATGATCCCAAACTTGATGACACAAAGGACCCTGTGGAATATGAGGAGAACCTGGAACCACAGTATGCTGTTCCTGAGTAGTTCAGAAAAAATATTAAATTATGAGTCAAATTTATGGCTTGCAGAGTAAAAATAATGGGTGGAAGAGAAAAAAATTAATATATGATGGCAAGTCTCACCAAAGAAACAAAAAAAGAGATCAAAAGATTGAGAATACAACAACATAGAAGTGAAGGACAACCTATAAGAAGTATGAGAACAGCTAGGTGGCTCAGTGGATTGAGGACCAGGCTTAAAGACAAGAGGTTCTGAGTTCAGATCTGATCTCAGACATTTCCTAGCTGTGTGACCCTGGAGAAGTCACTTAAACCTCATTGCCTAGCCCTTACTATTCTTCTGCCTTGGAAAAATGCTTAGAATTGTTTTTTAATTGTATTTATTATACATTGAATAGTAGATACTAAGAGGGAAGGGAAGGGTTAAAAAAAAAGACAGAAGGCAAGGGCTAGGCAATTAGGGTTAAATGACTTTCCCAAAGTCACACAACTAGGAAGTATCTGAGGCTAGATTTGAACTCAAGTCCTCTACTCTAGATCTGACTCTCTATCCACCTAGTTGCCCTCAAGATAGATACTTGTTAAAAATAAGTTCTGCAAGTGATCAGGAGACAGATATTCAAACACAATGGAAAGATAAAATGACTACTATGGAAAAATGTTTTACATGATTGCACATGTAAAATCTGTATCAGACTGCTTACGGTTTCAGGGATGAGGGAGTGGTGGGAGGGAGGGAGAGAGGGAAGGTAGGAGGGAGGGAGATGATTTGGAACTGAACATTAAAAAAATGAATGAACATGGAAATGGGTTCGAATCAAGAACACATGTGATACCCAGTGGAATCGCACGTTGGCTATGGGAGAAGTGGAGGTGGTGGGAGGGGGGGAGGAAAAGAAAATGATCTTTGTTTCCAATGAATAATGTTTAGAAATGACCAAATAAAATAATGTTTAAAAAAATGAATGTTAAAAAGGAAATTCCAATAACAGAAGCATATTCCACACCACCAGAAAATGCAAAAGGTGGGGAATGGATATAGCTCAGGATGCAAATCTGAGTTTAACCATAAAGGAAAAGATGGACCAAGTGGAATAATAAAGATGTGTTTGAAAGATTCTGAGAATGAAAACTAGATCTGAAAAGTTCCTGTTTGTAAAGCACTTATCACAGTGCCTAGAACATAGCCTAAACATTAATAAATGTTCATTTCCTTCCTCCCTTCAGTAAAGATTAAGTGAGTTTTTAAAAGGTTCATACACGGAGAGGCATGCACAGATGAATAAGACATATTTTCTACCATCTAGAAGTTTATATTCTAGTATAGATAGGCAGTTAGGTGGCATAGAGAGAACACCCAGCCTCAAGTCTGGAAGAGTTATCCTCCTGAGTTCAAACAGAGCCTCAGACATTTGCTAGCTGGGTGACCCTGGGTAAGTCACTTTGCTTTGTTTGTCTCAGTTTCCTCATCTGTCAAGTGAGCTGAAGATGGAAATGGCAAACCAGTCCAGTATCTTTGGGCAGCCTAGAGTCAGGAAGATGGATCTTCCTAAGTTCAAATCTCATTTAAGATAGACATTTACTAGATATATGACCCTGGGCAAGTCACTTAACTGCAATGGCCTCAGTTTCCTTATCTGTAAAGTAAGCCGGAGAAGGAAATGACTAAACTACTCCACTATCTTTGCCAAGAAAATCCCAAATAGGGTCAGGGAGAATCAGACACGATATTTACCATCCACCTTTCTCCTGCCCCAATTTTAAGACACAAAATGTCAACTTCTTTCAATTATATCCTCTCTTCAGGAAGGAAATCATCTCACAAAGCCGAGAGCACACCCGATAAGGGGCCAGAGTCCTGGATGCCATTTTAAAAACATCTCTGCCTCTGAGTTTGTAAACAATCAACAACCGACTGAGGTTTGAATTCTGATGAGCTCATAACCACAAGGGAGAAATTTGGGCAAAATGACGGACACGAGATCAGGATGCTCCAGCAGAGATTCCAGAATCCTAAAGCTTTAAGTTGTTGTCCCTGGTCCATTCCCCTGCCTTCAGACAACCTCCACCCCAAAAGCATCATGGAAAGGGGCCATTTTTCGACCTCTGTAGCCCATCTATCCCAGTCAACATCAGGGAGGTTTCCTCGTGCAGTTAGGCAAGTCTTTCAGGGTGCTTATTTCCCCTTGGATGTCTTTGCTGGAAATGGAGGGTGGTTGGCTGCTCTTCTTGGCATTGTAAGCCCTTCAGGGCTATTGCATCAGCCCACAGTCTTCAAAGTTCATTTTCTACGACCAGGAAAGTTCTTCCTTAAAACTGACTCAGAACTATTTTTTAAAATAAAGTTTTATTGATGCCCTTTGTTTTTATAGCACAGTATTTTCCAGATACACGCCTTTCCCACCCTCAACCCCATGAAAGATGGGAAGTATATTTCCTTCTCTTTTCCTAACTAAAGATCAGTAGTGATGATCAATTGCATAGTTCGATGGGGACATGATTGGAGTTTTGATGTTAAAGGATCGCTTTACTGCAAATATGAATAACACGGAAATAGGTTTTGAACAATGATACACGTATAACCTGGTGGAACTACTTGTTGGCTTTGGGAGCAGGGAGGAAAGAGCGGGGAAGGGGGATCATGAATCATGTAACCATGGAAAAATATTCTAAATTTAAAAAAGGGGGGGAAAGATTGGTAGTGATCATCACCCAGCACAATAATTATTACTATTATAACCCTTACCTTCTGTCTTAGAATCAATATTATATTTTGGTTCTGAGGCAGAAGAGTGGTAAGAGCTAGGCAATGGGAGTCAAGGGACTTGTCCAAGGTCACACAGCTGTTGGCTATTTCCTTCTCCAGATCATTTAACAGATGAGGAAACTGAGGCAAAGGGGTTAAGGAACTTGTCCAAGGTCACCCAGCTGGTTTGCCATTTCTTTCTGTAGCTCATTTGACAGATGAGGAAACGGAGGCAAGCAGGGTGAAGTGACTTGTCCAAGGACACACCACTGGTTGGCCATTTCCTTCTCTAGATCACTTGATAGATGAGGAAACTGAGGCAAACAGGGTGAAGTGACTTGTCTAAGGTCACCCAGCTGGTTTGCCATTTCTTTCTCTAGCTCATTTGACAGATGAGGAAACTGAAGCAAGCAGGGTGAAGTGACTTCTCCAAAGACACACCACTGGTTGGCCATTTCCTTCTCCAGATCACTTGATAGATGAGGAAACTGAGGCAAACAGGGTGAAGTGACTTGTCTAAGGTCACACGGCTGGTTGGCCATTTCTTTCTCCAGCTCATTTGACATATGAGGAAACTGAAGCAAACAGGGCGAAGTTACTTGCCCAGGGTCACCCAACCAGTAAGTGTCAGGGGCCATATTTGAACTTAGGTCTTTCTGACTCCAGACCAGGCACTCTCTCTAGCTCAGAAACATTCCATTGACTCCATAAGTGATCATCTGAGAAGACTGAATCAGTGCTAATAGAAATGATTCAATTAGGTGGAATCTAATACTGGGTTGTAAGAGTGAACCACTAATTGGGCCCCATCGTAGACTCGGGAGGCCACAGAGATCCAGTTAATAGGATTTGCTACAATTTGGTGCTGCTCATTTTTCGGCATTTGCATGCAAAATGAATGATGCCAAATCCCAGAATATGGGAGCTGCCGAGACGGCTCGCTCGTTGTCTACATCGCTGTCATTTGAGATGAGCGCTAACAGCCCTTGGAAGGCTGAAGCAGAAATCTTCCCTGGGACTCGGCTGAGAAAGGGTCACTCGAGCCCTCCCAGAGGAAGCCGTCCACCCTATTGGAGCCCCACTCATCGTATGGAACGGTCACTGACCGTGTGGGGACCCCAAACTGGGTCTTCAGACAGAGAAAGCAATTTCAGGAATAAAGCTTCAAGGGATGGAAAGAAACAGGGACATCCTTGCAAGGCAACGATTCGGAGTCCTCTTCTGGAATCCAGAAGACTGACCTCCGACACTTACTCCATGTGGGAAACTGGGCAAATCACTTAACCTCTCCTGGCCTCAGTTTCTTCATCTGCAAAATGGGGAGAGCACCAGCACCTACTCCTGTCTAGGGTTGTTGTAAAAATAAATAGAAAGTACTTTTCAAACCTGCAAGTGCCCCTCCCTCTGATACCTATTAAATGTATTGGTATGACCGAGGGCAAGACATTGAATGAGTCTCAGGTCCTTCATGGGGAATTTAAGGTGACAAAGCCCTATGGCCAGAGCAGGGTGTCCCTCAGCCTGTTTTGTGTCACGGACTGCTTTGGCATCCGTCTGGGGAAGCCCAGGGAGCCCTTCTCAGAGTCATGTTTTTAAATGTAGCAAATAAAACCCACAGGGCTACAAAGGAAACACGTCAAAGATACACCATGTTTCCCCTCTATCCCATCAATAAACATGTATTAAGCACCTACTATATGCAAGGAACTGTGCTAAATGGAGATATTCAGTCATTTCAGTTGTGTCTGACTTTTTGTGACCCCATTTGTGGTTTTCTTGGCAGAGATACTGGAGTGGTTGGCCATTTCCTTCTCCAGCTCCTTTGACCAATGAGGAAACTGAGGCAAACAGGGTGAAGTGACTTGCCCAGGGTCACCCAGTTAGCAAGTATCTGAGGCTGGATTTGAACTCATGAACATAGGCTTCCTGACTTCAGGATCAGTGCTCCATCTACTGTGCCATTTGGCTGCCCTAATGCTAGATGCTTCTGTGCCCTCAGGGAGCTTGCCAGCTAATAGGAATTCAAGTTTTGGATCCCCTGAAATCTGCACAGGGAGCCCATGGCATGATCCCTAAGCTACATACAGCCACACAAAGACACTGGAAAGCAGACTGGGGGGTGATCATGGGCCAACTGCATTTTGTAAACAAGGGAAACTGAGGCTCTGAGGTGATTTGTCTTGTCGCAGAGTCATGTTCTTTCTATTATAACAATGACATCCCCATTTAATAACGGGGCTACCAGTGACCAAGAGATTTGTCTATGAGTGTTTTAAACAATTTTCTGAAATAAAATGGACATACTTGACATCTTATTGGAGGGATACAAATATGATTAATTTAGAAAATAACAGTTTGGTCACATTTTGGAACATTTGTGCCAGGCGGTATCATATTTTTAATGCTTAAAAAAAAAGGGTGAGATATACTGTAGGAGATATAAGAGCTGGCCTCAAAGTGGAAAGATGTGGGTTCGACTCCCTCCTCTGACACATACAGGTTGTGGGATTCTAAGTAAGTCACTTAATTTCTCAGAGAAGGTGTCAAATTGCATAGGAAGAGAGAGTTTCCCTGCTGGGGAGTTTCCTAGCAAGAGACAGCTAGGTGCCACAGTGGATGGAGTCAGGAAAAACTGAGCTCAAATCTGATCTCAGATACTTACTAGCTATGTGACCCTGGACAAATCACTTCACCCTGTTTGCCTCGGTTTCCTCATATGCCATATGAGCTGGAGAAGGAAATGGCCAACCAGCTGTGTGTCCTTGAACAAGTCACTTTACCTTGTTTGCCTCAGTTTCTTCATCTGTCATATGAGCTGGAGAAGGAAATGGTAAACCATGCCAGTGTCTCTGCCAAGAAAACCCCAAATGGGGTCACAAAGAGTCAGGCATGTCAGAATGACAACACACCAGACAGATCACAGGTGTGGCCTCTGTTTCTTTTTGTGGTATGTTTTATATTCATTTTATTCCAATGACAAATTTCCACATAAGTTTGCCAAAGTTCTATGATTCATATTGTTTCCCTCCCTTCTTCCTTCCCCCTTCCCGGAGCAATTCCATCTGGGTTATACCTGTATTATCACACCAAACCTGTTTTCAGATTATTCATTTTTGTAAGTGAATAATCTTATAAAACCAAAACCCCAAATCATTTACCCAAATAAACAAGTGAAAAATCATGTTTTCTTCTACATTCTTGATCCAGCAATTCTTTCTCTGGCAGTGGAGAACATCCTTTGTCCTCAGTCCCTCAGAACTGTCCCAGATCATAGTATTGCAGCCAAGTCCATTCCATTTATCATTCCACCATATTGCAGTTACCATGTACAGTGCTCTCACTCCAGCCTCTATTGCTAGCTTCACACACAGACCAACATTTCCACATACAACAGAGATCCTAAAAGTCAGAGGGCTGCCCCAGAGCTGATCCCACAGACCAGAGCAAGGACACCCCAAGAGTCTGCCAATGGCTCACGTTTTCCCAGGAAAAGAGACCCACCTCGCTTAGCTTGTATAATTCACTGAAAGCATCTTCACGCCAACTCCAGGAGCTGCCAGAAGAATGGGGAGAGTTTGTACTTTTTCCTATAGTTGTTTTTATTTTCATATTTTTGTAATTAATTTTATTTTAAGTAATTATTTGTAATTATTTAGTTTTTATTTTATGTAATTATTTATGATTATTTTATTTTATCTTATGTAATTATTTATGATTAGTTTATTTTTATGTCATTGTTTTTATTTTCTGTAATTATTTATTATTTATTTTCTGCAATTATTTTATTTTCTATAATTATTTATGATTATTATTTAATTTTTATTTTACATCATTGTTTTTATTTTCTGTAATTATTTATTATTTATTTTCTGCAATTATTTTATTTTCTATAATTATTTATGATTATTATTTAATTTTTATTTTGTCATTGTTTTTATTTTCTGTAATTATTTATTATTTATTTTCTGCAATTATTTTATTTTCTATAATTATTTATGATTATTATTTAATTTTTATTTTATGTCATTGGTTTTATTTTCTGTAATTATTTATTATTTATTTTCTGCAATTATTTTATTTCTATAATTATTTATGATTATTATTTAATTTTTATTTTACATCATTGTTTTTATTTTCTGTTATTATTTATTATTTATTTTCTGCAATTATTTTATTTTCTACAATAATTCATGATTGTTTAATTTTTATTTTATGTAATTATGTATTATTTGTTTTCTGCAATTATTTTATTTTCCATATTCATGATTATTTTTATTTCATGTAATTATTTATTTATGATTATTTTTGTTATGATTATTTATTCTTATTATAAACCTCTTACAGAAACTCTCTGAGGTAAGCTGATGCAAATATTGTCAAGTATCACCACCTCCTCTGAGGTCCCTTCTAGATCTAAGATTTGAAGACTCCTTAGTTCCTTGGGGCTTTTCATCTCTGGACTCTGAGGTCATCGGGTTGCATTCACCATGGCATCACTCCCAAGCCAACCACCCCTCTCCATGGGCCTCTTCACCCCATTCCTGCTGCTTCCTGCCCTCTTCCTCCTTTTCCGGGTTGGGGGCCATCGACTGTGCTCAAGGAGCCAGGGCTGGTCTCTCGTGGGACGGCGTCTCCTGGCACAACAGCATCCAGCCGGGCCAGGCTGCCCCTTCCATACTCCTCCCCTGCAAATTTGCCCCAGATGCCAACATGCCTAGTTAAGGCTCTGACGGGAAGTGAACAAAGAAACTTGATTTCTCAAAGAGCATCTGAGAACAAAGTTAGCCCTCTCCATCCTCCTTCCCAGGCGGGCTTATTTTGTTGACAAACAGAGCCGGGAGGGCCAAATCTCCCCGCTGGAACAGGCCTCTCTTTTAACTGCTCAGTAGGATGGGAGAAAAATCAGCCCAACCACCCAGAGCACGGACACTGTGGGGAAGGGCTCCGGCCATTTGCCTCTTGTTGCCTAGACGCACCAACAATCAGCAAAAACATGAAATCACTCATTGGCACAAGGAGTTCCAAGTGGGGGATCAGAGTGGGGCAAAGCCAGGGAAAGCCCTCTGCTCCTGCAGCTGCCAGACCTCTCCGGGCCGCCCTCTTATCCCTCTTGCTCCAGCCTCTGGGGGCTCTGGGTCCCCTTCTATCCTGCTGCTCTCACCCAGACTTCTAGGAACCAGGCCAATCTGCGCACTGGATGCAGGGGAGAGAAGGCTATGCAAAGCTCGTGGGAAAAAAAAGCTGAGCTGATTAGAAATTCAGTACCTTTGCTCTGACAGGAAATAGCAGTCTTAGTCACACCAGGATCTGATCTTCCCCACCCCCAGGATCTGTTTGCCCTTTGGCCTTCTCCTCTCTCTGTCTCTATTTAGGGTCTCTTTGTCTCTCACTCTCTGTCTGCTCTCTGTCTCTTTCTGCCTCTTCTCTCTCTCTCTCTCTTTTATCTCTCTATCCCTCTGACTCTGTTTCTCTGTTTCTTCCTCTCTTCTCTGTCCCTCTGTGTCTCTTCTTCCTCTCTTCTTTGTCCCTCTCTATCTTTGTTTCTCTGTCTCTCTGGTCATCTTTGTCTCTTTCTGTCCTTGTCTCTCTAACTTTCCTCTCCTCTCTCTCTCTCTCTCTCTCTCTCTCTCTCTCTCTCTCTCTCTCTCTCTCTCTCTCTCTCTTTCACTTCTTCTCTGTCTCTGTCTCTCTGTCTCTCTGTCTTTCTCTGTCTCTGTCTCTGTCTCTCTCTCTCTTTCACTCCTTCTCTGTCTCTGTCTCTCTGTCTCTCTCTCTCTCTCTGTCTCTGTCTCTCTCTCTTTCCCTCCCTCCAGCTATCTGTTTCTCTCTCTATCTCTCCTTTCAGTCTCTCTGTCCCTCTCTGCCTCTTTTCTGTCTGTCCCTCATCTGTTTCTCTCTTTTTGTTTTTCCTGTCTCTCTGTCCCCCTCTATTTCTCTGTCTCTCCTTTCCATCTCTTTGCCCCTATTTCTCTCACTCTTTCTGTCTGTCCCTCTGTCAGTTTCTCTGTCTCTCTGCCCATCTTTGTCTCTTCTGTCCCTGCCTCTCTGTCTCTCCCATCTTTCTGTCCCCCTCTATTTCTCTTTCTCTCTGTCTCTCTCTGTTTCTCTGCCTCCCTTCTTTGTCTCTCAGTCTCTCTCTTGTCTTTGAATTACAGAAAGCAGGCTGAGTTGATTCCATTTGTTGGGAAAAGGTTGAGGAGGGCAGATTACAGATGAGAAAGGGAGCTCTTTTCTCTCCCATTCCTCAAAGAGGACAAAGCCCTGCACAGGCAAGATCACAGATCTCAAGCTGCAATGGCCCTCAGAGGCCACTGAGCCCATCCCTCTGATATTGAAGATGAGAAAACTGAGGTTCAGAGGGTCACACATCTAGTCGCTTCTGAGGTGGGATGAGAATACTGAGACCTTTGCATGGTGACAGAATTCTTGTTCTTGTTTTATAAAGCACCTACTATGTGCCAGGTGCGCCCAAGGTGGTGATACAAGAACAAAACCTTCTTGCCTTTTAGATATTTCCAGTGCCTAAAGCTCGGCTTCCCAACCACTCATAAGTTCCTGGAGGGCACAGAGTGAATCTCATCTTGCTTCCTGCTTCAGAGATGAGTTTGGTTCTCTGCCCAGACGGATAATTCAGATACTCATTGACTGACTAAATGAAATGAACTTTCATCCATCTTCAGCCCTCTATGAAAAAGCACCCACTATGTGCTAGGTGCAGGGGATGCAAAGACTATGGAGAGCATAGAGAATCAGAGATGAGGAGTTGTGATGAATTATTGAGTAAGGAAGAAATACTAATAGGGATCATTTCAGCAAAGCCAATTTTTATTTGTTCAAGAATTTTAACCCAATGCCATGGGCTGCCCCTGCAGAAACAATTTGAATGTGATTTAATAATAATAACAACATTAGTTAATATAAAGTACCTACTGTATGCCAGGCACTTTATAATATTGATCTCATTTGATCCACACAACAACTGGGAGGTAGATAGTATTTTTATTCCCAATTTCCAGATGAGGAAACTGAGGCCAACAGGGTTAAATGACTTGTTCAAGGTCTCACAGCTAGTAAGTATCTAAGGCTGGATTTGAACTGGGGTTTCCCTGACTAGAATTCTATCCAGAGTAGCATGTATACCAAAGTTCAAGTTAATCTACCCAATGGACCAGTGGGCTTGATAGACAATCAAAATGGTAGACAGTTAGGAGGGAACACAGGATGTTACAACCAGTGGTAGGAAGGAAGGGGTTCTACCTCTACCTCACTCCTGCCCCTGAGGCAGGTTTAGAAATCCCAATCATTAGTGCTATTCTTCTCTTCCTGGGGATTGCTGTTTTGGGTCCTCCATTTATTTCCAGGATCAGAGGACTTGGAGCTGTAGAGACTTTTAGTCTTACAATCCAGCAACCCTGCTAGAGGAGGAAATGAGCCACAAGATCACAGAATTTGACTGGAAAGTATCTTAGAGTCCAGAGAGTCCAACTTCCTTGTTTTACAAATGAAGAAACTGAGGCATGGAGGGGCCAAGGGATTTGCCCAGGGTCACGTAACTTGTAAGTGTCTGAGGCCAGATTTCAATGGGGATAAGGGGAAAAGGTTGGTTTCCTAAGTCTAAGGTACAGCCAGTGGATTCCTGGGGGTCCATGAACTTAGAAGTGAAGAAAATGTTCATGCTTATTTTCACTCATTTCTCACTTAAATTTGACATTATCTTTAATTATTATTTTTTAAACCTTTACCTTCCGTCTTGGAGTCAATACTGTGTATTGGCTCCAAGGCAGAAGAGTGGTAAGGGCTAGGCAATGGGGGTCAAGTGACTTGCCCAGGGTCACACAGCTGGGAAGTATCTGAGGTCAGATTTGAACCCAGGAGCTCCCTTCTCTAGGGCTGGCTCTCAATCCACTGAGCTACCCAGCTTCCCCCTATCTTTAATTATTAAACAATCGGATTCTGAGAAGAGGGTCATTGACTTCTCCAGAATGCCACTGGGGCCCATGTTGGACCCCCAAAAAGTTAAGGGTGTCAGCCTTGGGTTCATCTCCATTTGTAGCTCCCTAAATGCTCTCTCTGTTTAGTCCGTATCATCTTGAATGGGGCCAGGTGGGAATCCACTTGGCAGCCAAGGCCACTCAAGCCACTCTTTTGTGTTGTTGTTGCTTAGTCATTTCAGCTGGGTCCGACTCTTCATGACCCCATTTGGGGGTTTCTTGGCAAAGACAATGGAGTGGTTGGCCATTGCCTTCTCCAGGAGACCCCTCTCTACTCTTCTCCCAATCCTTCTGGCAGATCAGTATAAAACAAACCAGGTCTGGCTTTGAGCTTTTGGGAAGCTTGTATTTAACATGTCCTGTGACAAATGTAAGCCTTGGGGCTAGTCCAAGTCCCTTATTTGATAGATGGGGACACTGAGGCCCAGAGAGGGGAAGGTCAGACAAGTGATAAGTAGCAGAGATGGAATTCACACTCAGGTCTTTTTTGGTGACCTCCTTCTCTGAGGATACTCAGAGGGTCTTGGAACCATCTAGTCCAACCCTCTTGTTTTATAGATGAAAAAAATGAGGTTCAGAGTTGGCCAAGCTTATATAACCATCAAAGGAGGATTTGAACCCAAGGCCCTTGACTTCAAATAGAGGGCGCTATCCAGCGGACCATGCTGTCCCCCTTTCTTCCTGTCCTTTCCTAGCTCTCTAAATTCTCTTTTTTCTTCCCAGAACCTTTTGGATCCTTTTGGAGAAATCCTTTTGGAGGATCTCTGATGAGGATCGCTTGGGAAGAATCTCTTGAGAGAGGCTCTGGAGAAGGGAAGCTCTCGGAGGACAATCTCTAAGGAGGTCTCGCTGGAGCTCTCTCTGGTGAAGTCAGCTGAGATGGAGCTGGCCTGGTGTCACTAGAATCCTTGTTTAGACAGACCTTGTGGTGAGTGTTAAAAAACTGGCTGATATTGTGCTCTTTGTGGTGGCCAAAAATTGGAAAACGGGGGGATGCCCTTCAATTGGGGAATGGCTAAACAAATTGTGGTATGTGTTGGTGATGGAATACTATTGTGCTAAAAGGAATAATAAAGTGGAGGAATTCCATGGAGACTGGAACAACCTCCAGGAAGTGATGCAGAGCGAAAGGAGCAGAACCAGGAGAACACTGTACACAGAGACTGATACACTGTGGTACAATCGAAGGTGATGGACTTCTCCATTAGTGGCAATGCAATGTTCCTGAACAATCTGCAGGGATCTAAAAAACATTATCCACAAGCAGAGGATAAACTGTGGGAGTAAAAACACTGATGAAAAGCAACTGACTACAGGGTGGAGGGGATACGACTGAGGAGAGACTCTAAACGAACACTCTAATGCAAATTCCAACAACAGGGAAATGGGTTCGAGTCAAGAACACATGTGATAACCAGTGGAATCATGTGTCGGCTATGGGAGAGGGAAAGGGGGGGGGGATGGGAGGAAAAGAAAATGATCTTTGTTTCCAGTGAATAATGTATGAAAATGACCAAATAAAATAATGTTTAAAAAATAAAATAAAATAAAATAAAATGAGCTGGAAAAAAAAAACTGGCTGATTTCTCTCTTAAGACTCAGGTCTAGGCCATATTGGCTTGAGGCCCTTCATACTTATTCCTTTCTTTCTCTCTCTTTCTTTGATTACTCATTGTATTGTTAATTAAAATCTCTATAAAACCCAGTTGACTTGGGTATTTGAATAATTGGGAATATTTCCCTGGCAACCACCTTATATTTGATTTAAAGACCAAGACACTGTAGTGAAACATATTTCTGCGGTCAAATTTACTCACCCTCTCTTATATCTATCACAATTTATATCTTCCACCATTTTAACTCACTACAGTTTAAGACCTCAACCATTTTAAATCTAACAAAACTTAAGTGACTTGTCCAGGATCACACAGCTAACAAGTATCTTCCTGACTCCAGGCCAGGCTTTCTATTTTCTTTTTTCAACAACATATATAGTGTCTACCATATATAAGTCATTTCGCTAAGTTCTTTCCAAAAAGTATCTCATTTGAGATTCACAACATCCCTGAGAGATAGGTGCTTTTATTTTATTTTAAACCCCTACCTTCTGTCTTGGAATCAATACTGTTCAAGGCATAAGAGTGGTAAGGGCTAGGCAGTAGGGGTCAAGTGACTTGCCCAGGGTCACACAGCTAGGAGACTATTGTACTTATTTTGTAGTTGAGGAAACTGAAGTTAAATGACTCCCCCAAGGTCACACCGCTAGTGTGTGTCTGCTGCCTTCAGACTCAGGGCTCCTCCTACTGTACCATCTCCTCCTAAACTAAGAGTGATTTCCCCAAGGTCACACCCTAGTGTGTGTGTGAGGCTGGATTCAAACCCAGGTCTTCTTGACTTCAGACTCAGTACTCTGTCCACTGAGCCAGGACACTGTCCATTTGTTATTTGGGTGGTTAAGGGTCTGAGGTGGGATTCGAATCCAGATCTTGCCTGCCTTCAAGACCCCACTCCATCAGACTGCCTTTCCCACCCAAATGCCAAACGGGTCTTCCTTGCCTCCTCCTATTGGATGCTTCGCCCCTACGAATCGAAGCAGGGAAGGGCTCCTGTCTAGAAAAGTTTCCTTGGGAGTTGGGGGAGACTTTTCTGCAAGGTGGCAGTCTGCGGATCCTTCCTGCAGGCGGGTGCTTGCTGGGAGTCATTCATTAGTCACGGAAAAATCTGCTCCCGCCGTGAATGGCGTCTCTGATAGAAAGTGGGCGTCCGCTCATTCAGCCTTTCTTCGGCGACATCTGGACGCGGAGCACTTTCATTCAGCCTAATTCCCAACCTGAGCCGCGCAGAGCGGCGCTCGGCGTCTTGATGAGTTAATGCCTCCCATCTGGCTCTTTGTGCCTGAGCGGAGGGGGAGGCAGGGGGCGGGGGCGGGGAGGAGAGGGATCAGCCCAGCCCGGCGCGCCAGCCTGGTCAGCCCCCAACGCGGGGGGACTCCGCATGGACTCGCAACGCAAAACACTCGCAGTCTGCAGAGGTTATCCATCAGGGGAAACGGAGGCCCCGGGGGAAGAAGAGCCGCGCACTCGGCGGCCTCCTGTAAAGGATCTTCGAGGTCCTCCGGTCCAGGCCGCCCATTTTACGGAGGAGCCAACCGAGGTCCGGAGAGGCGCCCCAGGGGGCAGAACTGGGGCTCAAACTCAGCTCCCTCCCCATCCTCGGAGCCTCCCGGCTGTTGCTCCCACAGAACCCTCCGCCGCCGGCTGTCCGCCACGCCAGGAACTTTGTCCCCCTTCTTCGCCCCTTCTGACTTCCCTGCGGGTCTCAGCCGAGTTCCTACCTCCCCGGAGAAGCCTTCATGCTAGTGCCTCCCCCCCCCCCCCGCCCCCCTCCACCGCCGGTCTCTCCTGTTTATCCTTCTCCGTCTTGTTTGAACAAACATGCTTGTTTCCACGTTGTCTCCTCCATAGACGGGAGCTCCTTGCGGGCAGGGAATGGCTTTTGCCTTTCTTTATATACCGGGACTTGGCATAGAGCCGGGCACACAGTAGGTGCCTTATAAATGCAAGCTGAGGGGGCAGCTGGGTGACTCAGAGAGTAAATCTGGCTTCAGACACTGCCTAGTCGTGTGACCCTGGACAAGTCCCTTAACTCCCATTGCCTAGCCCTTATCGCTCTTCTGCCTCAGAACCAACACACAGTAATGATTATTATTATATTTTATTACGTTATAATTATATTTATTATAATATATTTATTATAATATAATATTGTTATAATTATATTCTTATAATAAGAAGAACCAATAAACAGTATTGATTATATATTATAATAAGAACTAATACACAGGATTGGTTCTAAAATGGAAACCAAGGGTTCTAAAAAGATGCTTACTGAAGGGGCGGCTAAGTGGCTGAGGGGATGGAGTGCAAGGTTTTGAGGTCCTGGGTTCAAATCCGACCTCGGATACTTCCTAGCTGTGTG
This sequence comes from Monodelphis domestica, assembly GCF_027887165.1. NCBI lineage: Eukaryota > Metazoa > Chordata > Mammalia > Didelphimorphia > Didelphidae > Monodelphis > Monodelphis domestica. Next base: position 513,479,179 of record NC_077228.1, on the reverse strand, counting down.
ACTCTGGCCAAGTCACTTGACCCTCTCTCCCCTGAGCTAGCCCACAATCATGATACTGCCTTGGAATCAATACTTTGTATTGATTCTGAGATGGAAGGTGAGGGTTTTCAACAAACAAACATACATAAATGCTAGCTGACTGATAGTGATGCCTAGAGGCTGGTGCTCTCACTCCAAATCTGCTGAACGCTTCCAAAATTAAAGTGACTAATTAGCTTTGTGAAACACTGTAGTGGCAAGCATGTCCAGCTGGATCACTTCTTATAGCATTATAATCTCTCTGGGCTTCAGTTTACCTTTCTGTAAAAAAGTGGACTGTCAGATCCATTCGATCTCTATGATCCTATGCCTAGTTAGTTTCTTTAGCCCATGGAGAACCTCTATTAAAGTGAAACAAAGAGGGATATCCATTCCTGCTTCAGCATTCCCTCCAAAGGGGCAGATTGCAACCCATGCTGTGGGTCAGTGCTCAACATGCTCAGGGCTGGATCTGGCCACATTGTATGGCAGCTGGTGGAGTCCATGGGCTATCCATTGGCCTCCCCTTGCTACCCACCATCCTTTTGGCTTTCCCTTTAGTTGTACCCTCCCTGATAACACCCCCTTCCTCAGGTCCTCCATTTGGAATGTGTGCCCCACTCTGTGAGCCTCTAAAAAGCTTCTGTCCTCAATTTCTTTGGCTGGCCAGCTCAGAAATCCAAATAATCCAGGCAGACCCCCAACCCTGGAGAAGAGGTAATCCCATGGGCATCTGCCATTCAAAGGGGCTGGCCGATGCCTGAAGACCACAGTTCATGTCTACAAGGACTGAGTTATTTGTTGAAAGAAAGCACCATTTCCAGATGTTGCCCCACAATCAGTCCCCCCACCCCCAATCCCTAACAATCTCTTCTCTGTCCACTCTGCGGAAAGGAAAAAGGCTTCCTCGGGGCCAAAAAAGGGGTAGAAACAGCTAGCTAGCAAATGAAATCTGGGGAAAGTGAGGCAGTCAAGCTGAGAATTTATTGTACTTGACTATATGAATTTATTACAAGAATTTTATTTTTCCCCATGGGGGAGAATGCTTGTGAAGTGAAAAAGAACAAATAAAAAAACACCTTTAAAAAGAAAATGGGATAGATAGAAGAGACCAATTACATAAAATTATTTTGATATATTAGTTTAAAAAAAATCCCTACCCTCTGTCTTGAATGGATACTGTGTATTGGTTCCAAGGCAGAAGAGGTTTGCCATTTCCTTCTCCAGCTCATTGTACAGATGAGGAGACTGAGGCCAATGGGGTTTAAGTGACTTGCCCAGGATCACCCAGGTCACATTTGAACCCAGAACTTCCCATCTCCAGGTCTGGCTCTCTAACAGTCTAGTGGACCTCACAGTTTAAAACAAACAAACAAACTATCCTGTTTTACCTAGGATTGGAGCAGGAAGGCATCTAGAGGTGGGAGTATCACTTAGTCCAACCCCCTCATATTAGAGATGAGTAAACTGAGCCCCAGAGAGTTGGCAGTGGCTTAACTGAGGTCTCCCAGCTATTTAAGTGTCTGAGGCATGATTGTGACTCTGGTCTTCTGTCTATAAATACAATGTTCTCTCTTATACAAGCCACTCTATATTTAACTTGAGGTTTAGTAATAAGACAATTTGCCTCCTGTACACTGGAGGACCTGAGTTCAAATCCAACTTCCAATATTTATTGGTTGTGTGACTCTGGACAAGTCACTTAACCACTGTAAAATGAGCTGCAGAAGGAAATAGCAAACCACTCCAGTGTCTGTGCCAAGAAAGTTCAAATGAGATCATAGAGTCGGACACAATGGCAATGACTGAATAACAAAAACCCCATGGAATCTTTGATTTTATGGGTGCTCAGTGCTGTTGGGAGGAGGAAGTTGACTGAGAAAGAGGGAAGGGACTAGCCCTGAAAGGAGAGAAAGGATAGGATTTACTGGGCATTCACTACACAAGGTGAAAAGTGTTAACACCACCTCCTGGAGAGCCTGCTTTCAGGTTTCCGAAACAATGAGATGAATGGAAAAGCAGGATTGGCTTGTTCAGGAAGAAAGGGTCACCTCCGACGCCCGTTCGTGCCCACCATTGTCCGAGGTACAGACTACGGAGCAGTCCCGGTTCCAGAATCCACGCGCTGCCGTGCCTTACATCACCTGTCCTCAAAATGTGTGGTCAGAGAATGAAGATCCGTATATTAATCATCATCTCGACGGGCAATTTGAAAGGAGAATGGATTTTTCGAATGGACACCCATTGCCCTGCCCAGAGTCATTGGCCAAGGTGAAATGTACCAGGCCAGCCACAGTCTTGGGCTGAGACGAGAGAGTTGGCCTGGGTCAGACCCGGGGCCCAAGAATCCCCAGGAATCTGGGCTGCCTGGACGGTCCCGCTTGTTCCCCGCATCCTACTTTCCCATACTCTGACCTCACGATGCACATATGGAAACCACCTACATCCCACAATCCTCTTCAATATCTGTGGACAGCAACTGACTTTTGAGCTTGTGGGTGAATGGGATCAGAACCAGAAAGGTACGATATTTGGGTAAAAAGAAGGAAGATGGCTAGAGAGCCCCCAATTTTACTAAGGAAGCTTCACAGAATTATAAGTCTACAGCTAGAAAGGAGACTAGAAGACCATTGAGTTCAAGCCTCTCGTTTTACAGAAAAGTAAACTGAGGCACGAGGAGGTACTATTCAAGACACTGATCCCTGGTCCTCTGACTACAGAGATGATCATTCCATTCCATTATTTGGAAAAGAGGCTACTGAGAACTCAAAACAATTTGGTGGCTTCTTTTTATAGACTGGTGAAAACATCCCCTGAGGCTGGACCGAGACCACAAATCATCACTGGTGAATTTATTACCAGCCGAGAAACAGCCATCAGGTCAGACTCAGAATAAACCAGGCTGGGGCCTCTGGGGCTGAGTTCTCTGCTCTCAGCTGTCCAGTGTTCCAGCCCTGGACTGAGTAGGCCTGTGGGTTTAGGGCTGGCATCATGCTGGAATTGGGGTCCCTCCGCCCTAAGTACTCTCCTAGAGCTGTCAGCCAGTCAAGAAACATTTCTTAAGCATCTACTACTACGTGCCAGGCACTGTGCTGAGTGCTGGGGATTCAGAAAGAGACCAAAGACGGTCCCTGCTTCAAGAAGCCAGGGGTGCCCGCTGCATCCATGCCCTTCTTCCTCTTGGCTCTCATCTCTTCTTTGGTGGAACCTGGGTCAAGCCGGATGAGGAAACCTCGAGGTTTATGGAGTTGTTTCCCACTATCATGGGCCGTTTCTCCCGATTTGTGAGTCCCTGACCAGGATTGTCATTTCATGAGGGACCCCAAGACTTTGCTTACTTCTATCCACTCTCCACCAGCAGCCTTGCCCCCAAGCAAGTACCCTAGTCTCCACCCACTCCCAATCTCTTCACATTCTGTCTTCCCTTACGAGCCGATTTCTTCTTTCCTTCTATCCTAGCAGTAAGAAGGAGCCATGGGAGCTTCCTGAGCAAGAGGGTGACATCTTATGTTTTAGGAATACCTGCCAATAGTTTGGCAGGTAGGGGGAGGAAAGATGGGAGAGGAGAGACACCAGAGGTAGAAAGACCACTTAGGAGCCCCCTGCGGAAGGCTAGGCAACGGGCATGGTGGCAGAGTAGAGATGAGGGGGCAGAAGGCAGGACCAGTTGGTCTTGGTGACTGATCAGGCATGATGGGAGAGAGAGAAGGAGTGGTCATTGCCTGATTTTGTCTGACCACTCTTTGTGGCACTTGTTAAGGGCAAGTAATGGGTCTTAATGGAAGGGAGCATTTCTATGGAAAAAGTGGCCCCATCCAAGAAACCACAGATCTGAAAAGAATCATCCCAGTGCCATGGTCAAGCTGACAAAGATGGTCCCATAACAGAAGATGGAGCGGCTGTCAGAGGTGGACAAAGAGGAGGAGAGGGAGGGAAGCTGGCATGGAGGTAATCTGATCAAAAGGTCTTAGACCAAAAGCTGGAAGAGGCCCTCAGAGGGCCCCCTTTATTTTATAGAGGAAACTGAGGCTGGGGAAGTGAAGCCTGTGGCCCCAATGTCACACAGAACCAGCCAAGGGTAGAATGGTCCACATCAAGCCTTCCTTCACCCACAGTGGCATTGTGGCAGCCCTGCCCTCTTCCTCTTTGACCAGCATCCTTGGCATCACAGAGGGTTCCAGGCAATAACATTTTGGCACCTCAGACTATCAGAGCTTCTGCTATAAGAGGGAAAGACTCAGGGGAATCTGAACTAGAAGAAGCTTGACTTAATTGCTCCCACCCCTCCATCCATCTTGGTGCCTCTCACCATCCCCACTGCTGCTGCCGCTTTTCTCCCTGCCTTAACAGGAACCACTCAACACCCCCAGACCTGACCTCCCTCCCTGGAAGAGTTAATCCACTCAATGGTAGATCGCCCCTCTGGGGCTCAGCTCTCCTGACTGGTGATCGAGAGATGGCAAACTCACCTTAACCATTGGATCTGGCCAACCCCCAGCCATTCCCAGGCAGCCATACTCCAGAAATCATGCCACCTGTGCCACCTCTTGCCAAGTAATAAAATCAGTGCCACCCCTGCTTTTGGAAAGAGTGTGACAATCAATCACGCTTGCCTCTCTCCCTACTGAATTCTAACCTCCTTTAGGGCAGGGGCTGTCTTTTGTGTGGGTGCCCAGAGAGCCTAGGACAGAGTGGTGGCTTAATTCCTAGACTTCTCCCCTCACCACTCCCATGGAAAGGGGCGCCATATTTCGATTAAGAGCACCTTCCATTTACACTGGGTAGAGCTTCGGTTCTGTGTGACCCATCCACAAGGGCTACAAGTCTTGCTTGAAAAGCTGGTCTAGAAGTTTCTGAGGGATGACGGGAGCCCCCAGGGGACCCAGGATGAGGGGTCTGTTTGTTTGTTCTGGGTCTCCTGGTGGCTAGCTTGATTGGGAGATCATCCCAGATGTGCCCTCAGCTGATTGAAGCTCAGTTCCCATGGTCAGAGCCAGGTTTCAGGCCCGAGGCACTAGCCAGAAGGTCCAAGGGCTGGGGGTGCTCTCAGGGAGTTCAGCCCCTCAAGAACACCCCACACTTTGAGGGCAATGAATAAACCCTCGTCTAATTCAGGCGAAAGCCCTTGTTTGGCCATCAGCCTTTTTAACAAAATCATGTCGGCTTTTCAAAATATTTTCTCTAATAAAGTATTTTAACTATGTATCTGTTTGGACTATTTATAATTTAACTATTATCCCTTACTGAATTTGATCTGATTCCAGTTATTTGCTGCATTTTATAGGCTCAGAGATGGAACGACCTTAGAAGTTGCCTCTCATTTATAGACTCAGAATTTAGAGAGATTTTAGAGGTCAATCAATCCAACCGTTCCATTTGACAGATGAGTAAAACTAAAGCTTAGAGGTTTTATGGTCACACACCTGGCAAGTGTCTGATTTAAACCGAGCGCGGGCAGATTCCAAGCCCGGTAGTTTTCCATCCTAGGACACCGACTCTCATAGGAGGGTAACTGACTTGCCCCAGATCATACAAGCAGGAAGCAACACAGGCCCTCTGATTTCCCTAATTTTAATTTTTAAATTTAATTCCCTAATTTAATTTATTCCTAATAGTAAATAATAAATTCAATTCTCTAATAATTAAAAAATTATTTTACTTTATAGGCAGCTAGGTGACACAATGGATAGAGGGTCAGGGCTAGAGTTGCAGGGACCTGGGTTCAAATATGACTCTAGACACTTCCTAACTGGGCAAGTCACTTCACCCCCATCCATCTTTTTTTTTTTAAAACCCTTACCTTCCATCTTGGAGTCAATACTGTGTATTGGCTCCAAGGTAGAAGAATGGTAAGGGCTAAGCAATGGGGGTGAAGTGACTTGCCCAGGGTCACACAGCTGGGAAGTGTCTGAGGTCAGATTTGAACTCAGGATCTTCTGTCTCTAGGCGTGGCCTTGTCCTTCTATCTTAGAGTGGTTACTGGAACAGAATGTTGTTAAAAAGTTTTTAAAAAGTGTTTAAAAAATTAAAAAAATAATAATAAATTATTACTTTAAACAGGGAAGGGGAAGAAACACCAAAGTGAGGAAATCCAATGATGGGGAAGCTAGAGATGCCTTTTCCCTTCTGTTTTCCTCCTCCAAGTTCCCTGTAACCGCCTCCTAAAACAGATTTCCCAACTCAGCCCCAGATGGTGTCCTTGACCTGTAAGACAGCCCCGTGGGAAAGGCTGCTGGTTCGGTACCTAAAACCATTTGCTTCCGGCCCCTCTTTGGTATCACAGGCCTCCCCTGGGGAGCAGCCGGTTCGGTTCTCCAGACAATTCAGGAGACCAGTCAGAACTGGGCCATTTCTTCAGGGCTGAGAAGATTAAGTCCCCACCAGAGCCCCTTTGTGGGCTAAGATCCACAGCCCACAGCGTAAGGAACTTCCTGATATTCTTGATTGGCCAAACCTGGGCAATTCCAGCAGTAGCTTCATATATATGTCGACTACAAGCTCTCTGAGGGCAGGAACTGTTTCCCCCTTTTGATTCTGTGTCCCAGCACCTAGTACAGTGCCTAGCAAAGAGTAGCTGCTCAACAGATCCTTGATTGGTTTCCTGTTTTCCTTACAACAGCTTTGTGAATTAGGTCTTTTAAGCACTCCCATTTTACAGATGAGGGAACTGAGACTTCGGGGAAACTGATCTAATTTGTCTAGTTTCAAGGCTAGTAAGAGGTCCAACGGCTATTCAAACCCAGGTTTTCTGACTCTGAGACCAGGGGCTCTTTCTTTCAGGGACATAACAGGGACCATCAGAACTATTTTCTGGGATATGGAAATTTAAAGAGTGCAAAAATTGAACACAGGTCCTCCCTGAGCAGAGGAGGAAATGAGGGGAATAGAGCTCTGAGGCTAGCTGAGAGGGGAAGAAGAAGAGGTTTTGGCTGTGTAGACAGAGAAATTCCTCTTTGGTTTTGGTTTTATAAGATTATATTTATAAGATTATTTATAAGATTATTATTATAAGATTTATAAGATTATTTATATAATTATTATTTATAAGATTATTTATAAGATTTATAAGATAAGATTTATAAGATTATTTATAAGAATATAAGATTACAAAAATGAATATTATGGAAAATTTTAAAAATGAGCTAGAAAAAGCAATGGCAGACCACTCCAGACACTGACTGTGTGACCCTGGGCAAGTCACTTAACTCTGTTGGCCTCTCATCTGTAAAATGAGCCAGAGATCACTGCCAAGAAAACTGCAAATGGGATCAGGAAGAGTGGAACACAACCCCAAAATGACTTAAAAAAAATAACAAACTCCTTGGACTTTCGTGTACCTTGGGTTCCTTACCCGTAAAATGAGATGTCTGCGCCTATTACAGAGATGCTGCTGCTGGCTAAATCTAAGTTGCTGTGAGGCCTCTCCTGATAACATTTTCACTGCTCACATTTCCTAATCCTCTTTCCCCTACCTATGGCTCTCCAGAGTTCTCACCTGCCTGGGAATCTCTTCAGGGATCAGTGAACAGGGAAACTCTCTCAGTAGGAACAACACTCACTGCCTCGTCTTTCACATAATTCTAGTCGAAATGGATCAGCCGGCTTTTATTTATTAAGTACCTATTCTGTGCCAGGCACTGGACTAGGCATAGCTGCAAATAGTTCCTGCCCTCAAGGAGTTTACATTCTGAATCTCCTTTCTGTTGACTGAGCCTTCAAGCCCTGAACAGTAATATTAAAATATTATTTTTAATATTTAATAATATTAATTTTAAAGTATTAAATTTAATATAAAATTCTATAATAAAACAATAAATTAATATAAAATCAAATACATTTAAAATTAATATTTATTATTAATTTAACAAATATAATAAAATAAAAAAATAAATATTTAATAAAATATAGAATAAAATACTATTAAAATAATAATAATAATAACTAGTATTTATATGTTGCTTCCTATATGCTAGGCTCTACAAATAGAGTCTTATTTGTTCCTCATCACCACTACTTAGGGAGATATGTGTTATTGTTATCTCCATTTTACAGATAAGGAAACCAAGGCTGACAGGTTAAGTGACTTGCTCAGGGCCATACCACCAGTAAGTCTCTGAGCTCAGGTCTTCCTGACCCCAGGCCAAGAGTCCTATTCATTCTACCACCAGCATCCTTGAGAGCAAGAAGCATCTTTTGTGTAGATGGCACACTTAGTAGGCTTTCAAAAAATTCTTTTTCATTTATTCATTCATTCATTCATTCATGCTCTGCATGTGGATATCTCTTCATCTGGCTGCTCTCTCTAATGGGGCTGTTGGGAGGATTAAAGGACATCTTGTATAAGAGGCATTTTGCAAACCTTAAGGCACCCGACAAATGTCAGTCATTATTATCTTTATTTCAGTCTAGAGATGGGTGAGATTTGTCCGCCCCCTCAGACGGTGCTGCAATTCCTAAACAAAAATAGCCACCGTTTTCTTTTGACCTCTAGCATGTTTGGGAACCCATTTCCCAATGACTTAAATACAAAATAAAAACCGTCCCCTTGGATGTATCCGGGTGGGACGTCCTGACCGCCTAGCATCTCCCATAACTCTCACCTCTTCATAAAATTCTTTAAAAAAAAAATCCTCCAAGGACCAATGTTTCAATTTCCTTTCTTAGTCAGCCTTCTGGAAATCAGGATAATGACAATCACTGATATTTATTACTCAAGTCCATTGCTTTATTCCTCTGTGTGACCTGCAGCAAATCAGGCCAATGGAAAATGAGTGGGTTGATGAGATGGCTTCTAAGATCCTTTCCCAATCAACATCTACTACACGATTTGACTCATGATAATCCACTGTTGGAAGAGAATTTCTCTCTCCATTATGTTGCTTTGTTTACTGTCATCTCGCAGTGACCTGGAGGACAAAGACCACTGAGTAAATTCAGGGATAGATAAACCCTCAGAGAAAGGGAGTTAAAGAACCAAGGAACCACCGAGACAAGAAACTGATTCCACCAGCACTGCCCCTCTGGGCGGCCCAGGCAAACTAAGAAATTATGATTGGTTCCTGAGATGTGACGTGTGAGAGCTGGTGGGTGGAGAAATGCGCTTATAAGTGGAGACCAGGTGGTCTTTGGGGGTCTTCTTGCTGGAGAGTTGGAGGCTGGAGGAATCATTGTCCAAGTTAGCCACAGGCCCATCATGGCGGCCAATAGATTAGTAAGCTAAGGACCTCTCTATCTCTTTCCTAGCTTTCTTTACTCTCCTTTACTCTCTCTTTACTACTCCTATTACTTTGATTTAATAAAGTTATTAAGCTACTATCAGCCTCTTAATTTTAATTCTAATTATTATAACTAATAATAATTTTAATTATCATACCACTCAGACACTGTCATAAGAGGTGAGATTTGAAACCAGGGCTTCCTATATCCACTCAGGTTGAGCACTCTGAGCTCAAATGAGGAAACTGAGGCAAAGAGGGTTAAATGACTTGCCCAAGATCATATGCTGTGAGTGAGGGTGGTCTTATAGTTGGAGGTCAGTCATTTGTCAGCCTGTGATCTCAAAGAAGTCCTTTAACCTCCCCAAACTCTGGTTCTTCATCTGAATGATGGAGGTAATGATGCTCCCTATTACTCTCAGAAAATGTGAAAAAAGCTTTTTGAAAATGTTAATGTGCTTGTTGGTGGAGTTGAGAAGGGGTCCACCTCTTCTGGAAGCAATTTGGAACTTGGGCCCCCAAAGTCCATAAACTGTGGGCATTATTTGACCCATCAGTGCCACTGATTCTAAGCCTCCACTCCAAAGAGATCAAAGAAAGACTTAAAGGGCCGTGCAGACAAAAATATCGATAAGAGATCTGGCCGATGAATGTGATGGAATATGACCGCGCTGTAACAAATGACCAAAGAAGCCCCAGAGGTCTTGCAAGAACTGCCATGGGCTGATGTGAGCAGAACCATACAATGAGGTTGGTTGCTGTTCAGGCATTTTTTCCAGTTCGGTCCAATTCTTCATGACCTTATTTGGGGTTTTCTTGGCAGAGATACTAGACTGCTTTGCCATTTCCTTTTCCATTTTCCAGAGGAAGAACCCTCAGCAATGGGGTGAGGGGACCTGCCTTGGGTCACACAGCTGGTAAATGTGTGAAGCTGGATTTGAACTCAAGATGAGCCTTCCTGATTCCAGGTCTGGTGCTCCCTACTCGCTGGAACAGAGACGGACGAGGTTTTAGAGAGGAACACCTTGGAAAGACTTTAGAACTTTAGACTTACTGGTGAATTCCAGAGGACTGGGGAGGTGAACCCCCATCTCTTACTAAAGAGGTGACGAACTAAAGTGTCCCCTTTTGGAATGGACAGAGAGGAGCTTTGTCTTGCCTGACTGGATTTCTGGTAGAAGGGTTTGATTTTTTCCTTTTCTCTCTTCCTTCTTTTTTTTTTCTTTTAAACCCTTACCTTCCGTCTTGGAGTCAATACTGTGTATTGGCTCCAAGGCAGAAGAGTGGTAAGGGCTAGGCAATGGGGGTGAAGTGACTTGCCCAGGGTCACACAGCTGGGAAGTGTCTGAGGCCAGATTTGAACCTAGGACCTCCTTGGCTCCCCTTTATCTGCGGTCTCCCTTCATTAGAATGTAAGCTTCTTGAGGGCAAGGGCTGGCTTGGTTTCTGCTTGTATTTTAATCCTCAACAAATTCTTGTTGACTTAATTAGGGAAGGAAGAGGTGAGCTAGGGATAGATAGCCATAAAAAGAAAAGAAAGGGGGAAAAAAGGAAGAAAAGAGGGTCACTGAAGCATTTTTATTTATTTTTTATAAGCCCTTACCTTATCAATACTGTGTATTGGTTCCAAGACTGGTAAGGGCTTAGCAATGGGAGTTCAGTGACTTGCCCAGGGTCACCCAGCTAGGAAGTGTCTGAGGCCACATTTAAACCCAGGACCTTCCATCTTTAGGCCTGGCTCTCAATCCATCAAGCTACCCAGCTGCCCCCCTAAAGCATTTTTTTTAACCCTTACCTTCTGTCTTAGAATCAATACTGTGTATTGGCTCCAAGGGAGAAGAGTGCTAAGGGTTAGGCAATGGGGGTTAAGTGACTTGCCCAGGGTCACACAGCTGGGACGTGTCTGGGGCCAGATTTGAACCCAAGTCCCCTCAAAGCATTTTTAAACTAACGAATAGAAGAGAACAGAAGGAAGTGCAAGCAAGCAGGACAGCTTTGACAATTATATATTAAAATTATGAGAGAGGGTGTCACAAAAGTCCCAGTGTTTGTTTTTAAGTTTCAAATTGCTTTCCAGAAGAGCTGCATCAATTCTAAGTGTTAATAGCTTAAAACTCCATGAAGACTTTTGGGACACCCTGGAAACTGGTGAGGAAAGGAACCCTGTAGGATTCGCAGTTTCCTGTATAGTCCTCTCTATTCTATTTTCTATATGGAAATGCATTTAATTTGGTATATAAAATTCAGATTTTTTTTAAAAGGGAAAATTAACATCATCAAAAAAGAAAACTGAAGAGTTCCAGGTAGACACACGTTAGAGTTAACACCAGGCAGCTCAGCTTTGTAGACCACCTAACAATTACTCCTTCCATTCCAGATGCACTTCCTGGCTAGAGCACCTGCCACATGCCTTACCCTGGTCCCTCTGACCAGAAGATGACAGCTTGAGAGCTTGAAGGGCCCTCATAGGTCATCTAGGCCAACCTTCTGGTTTTAAATGAAGAAATTGAGGGCTTATGAAGCTGGGACTTGGCCAAGGTCCCCCTTAGGAAGAGTGGGAGGGTCAGGAGTTGCTGATTCTAAATCCAGCCACTATACCATACTGACTTCTGGATGTCTAGTACCAGCCCGCCACCTTTCAGAACCTTCTCTTTTGTAAGCATCATCATTTGAGGAAGACTCAAATGTCAGGATCAGCCGCCATGCTAATGACGGTTCATCCTGAAGGAATGAGGATGGGGAAGGCTGCTTCCCCTCTGGGCACTTCTCTAGGGATCTGCAGCCTGTGCCCAGAGAGAAATTCCTGGTCCAACTCATTTTCCTGCCACTGTGCAATCAGACTAAACAGCAGCTGAGGAGAGAAGTCTAAGCAGGGGGTTTTACTTGCCTCTCCAGCTAGGGAGCCCATGATAGAAGCTGGTTCAGAATCAGTCTCCTCCTGGATTTTTTTCAAGTTTGAGATGAGTGAATGATTGAAAATTCATTCATTCATTCAAAATCAGTCCCTTATTTTTAACCTCTAGATATTTTTGGCCAGGATGACTGCTATCATTTCTCCCTTGAACTTCTCCAGACCCTCCACAGTGCTGCCCTGAAGTTGACCATACACTCAATGGGAAATAGGAAGGTTAAAAATAGAGACAGGGTTCTTTCAATTCCAGAAATTTATGATTTGAAGGCAGCTGGGTGGTGCAGTGGATAGAGTGCTGGACTTGCAGTTTTGTTTCTTTTCTCTTCCTTCCTTCCTTCCTTCCTTCCTTCCTTCCTTCCTTCCTTCCTTCCTTCCTTCCTTCCTTCCTATCTTCCTTCCTTTCTATCTTCCTTCCTTCCTTCCTTCCTTCCTTCCTTCCTTCCTTCCTTCCTTCCTTCCTTCCTTCCTTCCTTCCTTCCTTCCTTCCTTCCTTCCTTCCTTCCTTCCTTCCTTCCTTCCTTCCTTCCTTCCTTCCTTCCTTCCTTCCTTCCTTCCTCAAATGATTCTATTCTGAGCATTTGTCTGAGTTCAAATCTGGTCTCAGATACTTACTGTGTAACTCTAGGGAAATCATTTTAATTTCTGTTTGCCTCGATTTTCTCATCTGCAAAGTGGGGGTATCTGTAGCATCTACCTCCCAGAGTTGTTGTGAGGATCAAATGAGATACTACTGTATTTGTAAAGTGCTTGGCACATAGTAGGCATTTAACAAGTGCTCGTTCCCTTCCCCCTCTAAAGTCTAAAGAAATCATCACACTGCTTTCCTCCTGTTTTCTGGGAAAGGCTGACTTTGAAACCACATACCAACAGATTAGGGACATGTTGAAACCAGCCCAGACTGCCCTCTGTTAGCTGATCCTCTCAGTTTAACAGAGACTTCCAGAAAGCTAAAGAAAAAAACCGATTATTGGCCAAGGGAGAGAGGCAACATCTCAAATGGAATTTAGATGCAATTACGCACAGAGGGATGATTAACTTACTATCTTCTTCCAAGTACATCAGAATAGACTCTCCTTCACATTCTGGTCAGCATCCACCTGCCCTGCTACCCAGTCCCTCCCACCTCTTCCTCTGGCACCATAATCAAATCCATGTTACCATTGCTTCTGGGAAGACCATGCCGATTCATTACCTTATGGCTGCCCTCAGCATCCCTGTGACTTCTCAGACCAAAACAGCCTTCCTAGGCCACGTCCCCCTTTGGAATGGACACTTCTTAGAGCGGGATTATTTGGATTCTCCATTTCTGGCCCCAGAATAATGCCTGGCGCATGGCACCCAGTTAGTAAACACTTTTCGTTCATTCATCATCCATCGTATCCTTCCATCCATCAAACCTAACTGGAGACCTATCAGGGCCAATAATGAAGACGAAGCTGAGGCATATAATCACTCGTTGTGTGGCACGCTCAAAAAATCGGGCACCCCCTATTCATGCCAAGATAGCTTCTGAAATTCAGTTTTACAGTCAGAGGAAAGATTCTGGGGGCCTCCCTGGCTGATGCCTGGGAACTCCATTCACACATCCCATCTACTACCCTCAATGAGCTCCAGAGAAGGGGCCACACTCTTGCTCTAGGGAACCACGTTATAGCATCCAAGGGAGAGCTTTCCAGTCAGTGAAAGGTCTTTATCTACATCACCAGCTCATTTGAATGTACAAACAACTGTGGAAAAGAGGTGCTATGATTATCCCCATTTTACAGAGGAAGAAACAGAGGCAGGCAGTGGTTGCCAGCTAGGAAGCATCTCGAAGTCCTGACTCTAAGTGACTTATCCAAGGTGAACCCCAGGACAAAGGCTCCACATTTAGTGTTTAGGCCACTTCACCCTGTTGCCTCTTAGACTAGGGGTCTTTTCTCAGGATCCCACCATCATGGCAAATATGAGGGTTCCTATTGTCTTCTTAGGGGTCAGATTTGAACGCAGGACCTCTTGTCTCTAGGCCTGAGCCACCCAGCTGCCCCCTCCTTTTTTAATCTCGGTGACTGATGATGGCTGGCTGAAAGTGGAGGCATTGATTAGAAGAGGGAAAAGACCAAAGGCAGCAATAAAAATAGAAAAGTCAAAAATGTTTAAAGGGAAAAAGCCAAGCTGTGACCCCCAGAAGGAGGGCTGAGTCCAAGAGCCGTGTTAAATCAGGCTGTCAGTGACCAGATGTTCAAGTGGGGGAGCCAGACTTGAGGAGGGTGAGTGAGGTGGGAGCCACAGCAGCCCGGTCACCACACATCATGTCCTCCCGGTGTGAAGGACGTCATCATTAGCAAGCACACCAGGTTATGACCCCATGTTTTTTTCCCTGCCACGTGGGAGCATGGGTGGAGCCAAGATGTGAGGAAAAGAGAAGCTTCTCTGTGTAAGAAGAGCCAGAGGAGAAACAATGGAATATTTCAGAGTTGACGAGGAGGCTAAAAAGGGGAAGTTAGAGCTTTGTTTGGATAAGAGCAAGCAGCTAGAGATTAAAGCTCGCCTAGAAAATCCTCAAAAAAAAAAAAAAGTCCCTTCTAAATCCTTTGGGAATGGCCTGGAAACCTCCTGACTAAGAAGTCCTGGGGCAGTGGATGGAGAGGAGGGTCTGGAGATGGGAGGTCCTGGGTTCAAATTTGGCCTCAGACACTTCTTAGCTGTGTGACCCTGGGCAAGTCACTTCACCCCCATTGCCTAGCCCTTAGCACTTTTTTGCCTTGGAGCCAAAGCCAGAGATTGGTTCTAAGATGGAAGGTAAGGATTTAAAAAAAAATTCACTATTATCATAATATTTTAAATATGTAATATTTCTAAATGTTACAATGTATTTATATCATTTAAAATAAACATTTAATATATTTATAACTTAAATAAATATTTCAAAATATAACATTTTAAATAAATATTTTAAAATATTATAATGTAATGTTTTAAATAAGTAACATTTTAAAATATGACAGTTTAAATAAAGGATACTTTAAATATTTTAATATTTATTATAAGTAATTTTCTAGAATATTATAATATCCTAATATTTTAAATAGAGAAAAATGTACTCAGTGCTGGTTCTGCCTCTCTTGGATATCTTGGATGCCTGGAGGTAGCTCCCTAGTGGAAGTTCCTGGAATTGCAGGCAAAATGCTTATGAGGAAATAAAATAGTGCTTGGTTTTCTAAATCAAGGCTATAAGTTATCACCAACTACCTTAAGTTGGTACAGGTTTAAAATAATCATTAAGCTGTTCTAGGAATTCAATGTTTTTACATTCATTCCATCATCAGTTCGCCTTCAGCCCTGACCACACCTGGGGAGGAGAGGGTGGGAGATACTATTTTTTTGAACCTTACTCTTGAGCTCTCTCTTTTCAGCCCTAGACCCTAGGATAGACCAGATTTTGTTCTATCTTGGCCTGGATTCACATTCTTCTCCTCCAAAATCCAAGCCAATGAGAGAGGTGTGGGGGATGGGGGAGAGTAAGGAAAAGTCTGAAGGTATCTATGGATTTTGTTCAGGTGAGGAGGCACAAGACACGGCTTGTGAAATATTTATAACCATGCTCTTTGTGGTGGCAAAAAATTGGAAAATGAGGGGATGCCCTTTGATTGGGGAATGGCTGAACAAATTGTGGTATATGTTGGTGATGGAATATATTGTGCTCCAAGGAATAATGAACTGGAGGGATTCCATGTGAACTGGAACGACCTCCAGGAATTGATGCAGAGTGAAAGGAGCAGAACCAGGAGAACACTGTACACAGAGATGGATACACTGTGGTACAATCAAATGTAATGGACTTCCCTACTGGCAGCAATGCAATGATCTAGGACAGTTCTGAGGGATTTATGAGAAAGATGCTATCCACATCCAGAGAAAGAACTGTGGGAGTAGAAACACAGAAGAAAAACAACTGCTTGATCACATGGGTTGATGGGGATATGATTGGAGATGTAGACTCTAAATGATCACCCAAGTGCAAATAGCAATAATATGGAAATAGGTCTTGATCAATGACACATGTAAAACGCAGTGGAATTGTGTGTCAGCTACGGGAGGGGGGAAGAAGGGGAGGGAAAGAACGTGAATCTTGTAACCTTGGAAAAAAAGACAGTTTGTGAAAAGGAATGGAGGAAGGGCATGAGGTATTGTGTGGAAGAAACAGCATGATGGCCAGTTTGGTGCGACCTTAGAGTGAGGGAAGGGCAGGGGCATTCATAAGGCTGGGATGAGAAGGGCTTTAAATGCCCCCCAAGAGCAGAGTTTGTATTTGATTCCAGAGGCAATCAGGAGCCCCTGGAGTTTCTTGAGAGGGACTGAGTGATATGGTCAGAATTAGACTTTAGAATATTAATTGGAAGCTGAGTGGAAGATGGTCTAGAGGGGAGACTAGAGGCTAGTAGACCAATTAGAGAAGAGGATGGCTATTGGAAATGGATATTTGGGCAAGGGGGAGGGAAGAGTTGAGGATGGCCAAGGTTATACAGCTGAGTGACTGGGGAGATGGTGGGGCTCTCAAGAGAGATGAGGAAGTTAGCAAGAGGGATAGGTTTGGGGCTTGCTGTATATGATATACTTCTGGTATAACCAGTTACAATCCAGGGCTCGAGGGCAGGGGAGAGCCTAGGTCACGCTATGGAAATATGGGAAGAATCTACAGAGATAACTGAATCCCTGGGAGCTGATGTGGTCACCAAGAATGAGAAGCAAAGAGAGCCCTGGGCAGAGCCTTGGGGACCCATTAAGGGATACAATATGGATAATGACTATGAGAAAGTGTGATCACAGAGGTGGGAGGAGAGCCAAGATAGAACACTGTCATGGAAACCCAGGAAGGAAAAAGCATCCAGTGGTCAC
Source organism: Monodelphis domestica (assembly GCF_027887165.1). Taxonomy (NCBI): domain Eukaryota; kingdom Metazoa; phylum Chordata; class Mammalia; order Didelphimorphia; family Didelphidae; genus Monodelphis; species Monodelphis domestica. The sequence continues at coordinate 513,462,157 of NC_077228.1, read as the reverse complement.
TAGTGTCAAGGGGTTGCAGAGGAGTGGAGTGGAAGGAGGAAGACTGAAGAAAGGCGATTTTATTTAGCAATTAGATGACTGCTAACTTTGGTGAGAACAGTTTCAATGGAAGGATGAGATCAGAAGCAAAGAATCAAGAGAGCATTTTCAAGATCAGTGACACAAGCTTGAGAGGATGTGAAGGTCAAGGGAGAGCTTTTTAAGGGAAGAGGGAGAGGTGGACATCTGCGCATGTGGATGTGCTACAGACATCCCTTTGGTAGACAAAGGACAACTGACAATTAGGGAGAGGGGATAATTACAAGCACAGTCTACAGAGGACATGAAAGGGAGCAAGAGGAAGTGTTGGTGTTGGTGAGGAGAAGGAGCACTTCAATCAAGCCTGAAGAAAATGGGGAAAAATAGCAAGTGGTTTTGAATTGTAGAGTGGGGGAAAGGAAGAACCTCATGGTGGATAGCCCTCATTTCCTCACGAAAGTACGTGGGAAGGGTGAGAAACTTGAAAAGAGAGCAGAGGGTCTGGAACAGCTGCTGTGGGAAGTTTGATTGCTGATTAGACAGGCGCAAGAGGATTGCCAAGGAAGGCTAGCTAACATGGCACAATGTTTTGCACACACCCCTGTGATTTCAGTGGCCATGGGAAATATCAGCTAAGGAGACCCTCTAACGATGCAAGGAGCAACTTCTAACCTTAGAGAGTTGCTGAGAGCACCGAGAAGCTAAGTGTGACTCCTGGCTCAGGTGGTGCAAAGATACCAATTTAGGTGTGATTTCCAGAAGGAAGGGATTTCACCCACCATCTGACTCAGCCATAGCCAAAAGGAATCTTGACTGACACATCCAACAAGCTTCTATCCAGTAAGAACTTCAGTGAGAGGAAGATGATGGTCTCCTTGGATAGTCTATCCAACTTTTGCATACCTTTAAGTGGTAGTAAATTTTTCTGGAAATCACACCGAACGTTGGGGTCTTTGCAACATTGACCTAGCACCTGTGGCTTTGTCTCCTTGATTTAAGCAGAAATACTCATTTCTATGCAACAACCCTTCCAATACCTGAAGACCTTCTTATTCCTCTTCTCCCCTTGTTTCTTCTATTCTCCAAGCCCAATATCCCTAGTTCCTTTGGTCACTCATGCCTAGAGTTCTTTCCCTTTTCATTTCTGTTTCCTGGATTCATTAGCTTACAGACTGATCTGGTGTACAGAAATCCAGGAGCTGGGCACAGACCCCCAGGAGGGCAATGATAGAAGAAAGGGCTTCATACGCCAAGAGACTGATAATAGCACTTTTTGAGGTAACAAAGAATTGGAAACAAAATTGGCAGCCATTTGTTGGGGGACGGCTAAGTCATAGTATGTGGATGTAATGGAAGATTATTGTTCTCTAAGAAACGATGAAGATGAAGAAAGCAGAGAAACATGGGAAGACACATGAATGGATGCACAGTGAAGTAAGCCGAGTCAGGGAAAGTCTACATATGGAAGACAATGTAGATGTGCGTTCAGTTGTTTTTTCAGTTGTGTCTGGCTCTTTGTGACCCTATTTGGAGTTTTCTTAGCCAAGATCCTGGGGCAGTTGGCTATTTCCTTCTCCAGCTCATTTGACAGATGAGGAAACTGAAACAAACAGGGTTAAGTGACTTGTCCAGGGTCACAAAGATAATAAGTGTCTGAGGCCAGGTTTGAGGCTAAGAAGATGAGTCCTTCTGGCTCCAGGGCTGGTGGTCTATCCATTACATCACCTTGATGCCCCAATATAATATAAACAAAATCAACAGCAGCAAAAAATCCATGGCCAAATCTTCTATAGTTGTCAAAACTAAGTGTAGTCCCAAATCTAGATAGGAGAAGACACCTTCCTCCCTTCCTGGGAGAGGTGGGGAACCTCAGTGTAGAACTCTGCAGACAATGTCAGCTGAAGCACTGATTTGGTTGGAAAGGATTTTTTGCATTCTTTCTTTTTTAAATTTTTTGTTATAAGGATCATGATTGGGGAGGAGAGCCTATTGGGAAACCAACATTTTTAGAAAGTCACCTCTCAGATGCCTTTCCACCTGGGGCATCCTTCCTGATTTCTTCAACATTCTCCCTCTTTCTCTTCAAATTCATTTTTTTTTAAATTCTCTAGAACTTCATATTTACTCATCTGATCTATGGTGTGTATCTCTCCCTACTCCTCCTTCTTTAGATCATAAAAATATTGCCTAAGCTCACAGAACTAGGAAATATCTGCGGTCAGATTTGAATCCAGGACTATATTTAGACATGGCTCTAGATACAAAAACTTCCGTAAAGGCAAGAGCTATCAAATGTGTTTGTACTAGAGAAGCAGCCTTAAGAAAGTAGATGTGTCTATTTATTGACTTGACTCAGTTTCTCTCTTGTTCTATAGTTTTCTCCTGGCTCCTGCACAGGATCTTCCGCAGGGCTGGGGAGGAGGAAGTTTTTTTTTAAGAGCTTCTTAAATAGATCCCCATCTCTGTGAATGCTGTTTTTCCAAGAAAGTGTAGGTCATGACATAGGAAGTGAGGCCTGAGACTCAAGACTGATTCAAGCTAGGTCAGCAATCCTCATCCCCAGGCACAGGGGAGCCTGCATTGACTTGCTGATATCATCTGCTTCTTCTGGCCTGACTCTTCCCTTCTCCCCTTGCATGAACATTCCAAGGCTAAGAGAACGGGGGAAATATGCTGTGTTGACTCATTTGGGATCTTCGTTATCTGAGAAGAGATGTGCACACTTTCCTGGAGGACAAGAGACCAAGAGCATCATGTCCTCCCTCTTCCCGGTGATGGGCAGATAATTGCCTCTTGAGGTTCTCAGCTCTCACAGTAAGATTTCAGCTGTGAACAGACTTAATCTAGAGAGGTTCTGGCCCTGTGACAGATGGTCCCACAGAGAGTAAACAGAGAGAGAGAGCACTTAAAAAAAGCAAAACAAACTACAGCCACAACTGAAGGAGACTACACAAGAGAGGCAACTCCTTGGCAACACAGTGTCAAGATACTCCTTGATGTCCTGTTATTTTGAAAGTGGATGAAGGGGGGAGCTGAGTGCTTCAGTGGATCCCCAGAGATGGGAAGACTTCAGTTCAAATCTGGCTTCAGATGCTTCCCAACTGTATGACCCTGGATAAGTCATGTAACCTCCACTGCCTAGCCCTTACTGTTCTTCTGCCTTGGAACTAATATACACTATTGATCCTAAGACAGAAGGTAAAATTTTTAAACCCTTACCTTCCATCTTAGAATCAATACTATGTATTGGTTTCAAGGCAGAAGAGTGGTAAGGGCTAGACAATGGGGGTTAAGTGACTTGCCCAAGGTCATATAGCTAGGAAGTGTCTGAGGCCAGATTTGAACCCAGGACCTCCCATCTCTAGGTCTAGCTCTCAATCCACTGAGCCACCGAGAAGCCCCCTAAAGTAAAAAAAAGAAAGAAAGTGGGGTTTAAAATATCTATCTATCCACCCATCCATTCATCCATCCATCCATCCATCCATCCATCCATCATCTCTCTCTACATACATATGTATATCTGTCTATCTATCTATCCATCCATCTGTCCATCTATCTATCTGCCCATCTGTCCATGTGTCTATCTCAGAAATATCCTGATCAGAATAGCTTTCCCTGAATCATTATTCAAAGCCCAAAGAAAGATCTAGCCCAGGCTAACAGCCCCATAACTGAACTCGGATCCAGGTTGCTAAGCCTTTTTTTAAAATCAGAGACACACATCTTATCAGCTCATCTCCTCATGCGTGTCTCAGGAAGTTAACAGGCCTGAATGTCTGGAGGCAGCAGCATGTGTGAGCACGCGTGATCACCAGTGTAAGCCACAAGTACTGGCAGGACTCGAACTGGTCAGGGCCCGCTCCATCGATCCCCCATAGATGAGGGTTGAGAAAGATTCTGCTTGGCTGGGAGTGGGGAAAGAATGAAGTCATTCCTTCGTTCATCAGAGAGTGGGCTCGTGCTTGTGATCACGAATGAAGGAATGAATAAAAAAACACTTAATAAGGCCTGCTCCTTCCTAGGACCACGAATGCCTCATGAGCACTGATCGTGTGCCAGAGCCACACTGAAGAAAAAGCAAAACAAGGCTCTCCCTCAAGGAGCTTACATTCTAACGCCGGAGACAACAGAGTAAGGGATTGTCCAAGGATTCATACAAAATAGATACCAGGTGAAACTAGAATCTGGAAAGACTGGGAAAAATCTCCTCTAGAAGGCAGTCCTGAGCTAAGCCTTGATGAGAAGGATTTTAAGGGAGAGAGGCAAGAAAGGAAGGAATTCTAAGGCAAAGGGGGACAGCCAGGACAAAGATACAGAGGTGGGAGATGGCGAGTGTCTGCTAAAGTCTTCTCTGAATGCCTCCTATCTTAGCATAAAAGTGGCTCTGACTTCTCAAAGGAATACAAACTCTGGAAGGTCTTTCCAAGCTGGAAATGCTTCAAGGTGAGCTAAGTAATGGATTAGAAGCTTATCACCAGATTGGATAGAGAGCAATGATTTTTTTTTGGGGGGGGGGGTGTCACGGTAACTGTCCAAAAACACTTTCCAAGTTAAAAGAGGGGACGTAATTGTTGACTGTGGAGGTGCTGCTTACAGTGATGAAATCATATTTTTTAAGGACTATATAGTGGAAGGAGTGCTTGACTTGGATCTGGGGCAAGATCTAGGTTTGAATCCTGCTTCTGACATTTACTATTTGCACTGTCTCTTTGCCTTGGTTTCCTCATTTGTGAAATGGGATAGGATCTTCCTCACAGGGTTTGTTTTGAGGAGGAAATTGGTCAATGCATATATTATTAGGGAAGGAGCATGGTGGAGTGAAAAGAACTGGAAACAGCGGCAAAATCCAGGCTCTTCAACTCACTATTTGTGTGATCTTGGGCAAGTCACTTAACTTTTCTGCAACTTTATTCCCTATCTGTAGAGCTTGGACAAATCCCTTTATTTCCCTGGGCCTTGGTTTTTCCATCTGTCAAATGAGCTGGAGAAGGAAATGGCAAACCACTCCAGTATCTTTGCCAAGAAAATCTCAAATGGAGTCAAGAATTGGATGGGACTGAAACAATTGAATGACAAAGGAAATTTACATATACTATCTCAGTTGATCCTCATGCCAACCTTTTTAGGCAGGTACTATTATTATCTCCATTTTACAAAGAGGAAACTGAGGGAGAGAAAGGTTGAGTAACTTGCCCAAGGTCATATAACTAGAAAATGCCTAAGATAGGATTCAAACTCAGACCTTTCTGACTCCAAGTCCCACACACTACCTCTTGTACCATCTAGATGAACTTGAATTCAAGGGAAAGGATAATAGGATCCTTGATCTACAGCCAGGAGGGATGTTAGAGATCATCTAGTCCAATCCCTTCATTTTACAGCAGAAGTAACTCAGAGAGATGAAGAGAATGGTTTGAGTTGGCTTGGTTCTACAGGGAGGAAGTAATAGAACCAAGCTTCCAATCTACATCATAGGATCCTAAATCTAGACCTAGGAGGGGCCTTACAGGGGCATCTAGCCCAACCCCCTCCTTTCACAGGTGAGGAAACTGAGGCCCCACAAAGTTAAATGGCTTGCCTGAGCCCACAGAGTTGATATGGTATGAACTGGGAAGACCTCCATGAACTGATGCAGAGTGAAAGGAGCAGAACCAGGAGAACATTGTACACAGAGACTGATACACTGTGGCACAATCAAATGTAATGGACTTCTCTATTAGCAGCAATGCAATGATTCAGGACAATTCTGAGGGACTTATGAGAAAGAACACTATCAACATCCAGAGAAAGAACTGTGGGAGCAAAAATGCAAAAGAAAAGCAAATGATTGATCACATGGGTTGATGGGGATGTGATTGGGGATGTGCAAATATCAACAACATGGAAATAGGTCTTGATCAATGACACATGTAAAACCCAATGGGATTGCTCATTGGCTATGGGGTGGGGGAAGGAAGAGGGAGAGGAAGGAGTATGAATCATGTAACCATGGAAAAAATATTCTAAATTAATTAAGTAAATTAGTTTAATTTAATTAAAAAAAAAGAGTTTCTTTAACATACTTCTTCCCAGAGTAGTCTGACTCTAGGACTCTACAGGCATTGACCTAGACCCAAGACATTCCTCTCATTTCACAAACTCCCTTCATGGGTCCTCTATCTCCTTCCTGTCTTCTGTTCTCAAACTGCAATCACCCATCATCCCTCAAATGCCCATAGGGGGAAATAATTCCATTTGGAACTAAGGAAGATTGTAGTGTGCCAACAAGCAGTGCCAACCACTTCCTCTAGCTCCCCCCCCCCCAGTCAGAAATATTCCCTCCCAAGTGGCCTGCCATCTGAATAACCGAAATGACCCATACGGATCTCCAAGAGTGCCTGCCTTCTGGGTCACTGTGTCTCAATTAGGAATGAAAACACTGGCTCTTAAACCTTTAAGATGTCTTTCTTTAAAAATTATTTCCATTTGCTTCTTTATTTTTCCCTTGAATGCAATTAATAGGTCTTTTGCCTTCCTGTCTTTTTGGAAATCTAATTCTGAATTAACAAGAAGACTGATTCATTTGTCGGGCTCAAGGATGGGTGAAGCCGACTCCTGTTTTATTTGTCTCCCTTGGTGGACTGGCTGCCTGGCATTCTCCTATTTGGTTCTTTGTAGTCATTTACCCTCTTGAAAAATGCCCTGGCTTTGGCTGCTGTCCCCACCTTCCCCTCCTTTTTGTTATCCTAGAATCTAACCTGGATTGTGAACCTCACAATTGTGAGCAGAATAGCCTCCTCCCTCAGTGCCTTTTTTTTTAAAGCCCTTATGAGTATCAATTCTAAGCCAGAAGAATCTCAGGGTTAAGTGACTTGCCCAAGGTCACATAGTTAGGAAATATCAATGGCCATATTTGAACCCAGATCCTCCCTCCCAATTCCAGATCTGGTGCCTTATCCATTGTGCTACTTAGCCACCCCAATGCCTCAGATTTTAAATAAGTTGCTGTTGTTCAGTTGATTCAGTGATGCCATTTTGGGTTTTCTTGGCAAACATACTGGAATGGTTTACCATTTTCTTTTTTCCAGTTCATTGTACAGATGGAAAAATGGAAGCAAACATGTTTAAGTGACTTGTCATGGATCACACAGCTAAGTAAGTATCTGAAGTCAGATTTGAACTCAGGAAGATGAGTCTTTCTGACTCCTGGCTCCGTGCTCTATGCCCATTGGAGCCTGCCTTTGCTACACATTTGAAGAGGGAGAGGGCCCCCAAATATGAAATCACTGGGGGAAAGAAGAGAGCCCCAGTTACTTAGGTGGCTTAGAAAAGGCTTCCAGGAGGAGACGGCACCCAAGACTAGCACGCACACTCCTAGAGAGCAGGGTCTATTTCACAATTTTTGTTTTGTTTTGTCTTTGGCCTCAATGCCTAATCTTGGAGTGCCTAAAGTATGGGAGGCACCTAAGAAATCCAGGTTCCCCCCCTTAGAAGAATCAGGGGCAAGTAGGCAGAAATCTCTACAATGACTAAATGTAAAAGCACAGATTTCTCCCCCTTGCCCGAACCCCAAAGAATTCCAACCAAATCCTGTGTGCAAGTCATTCAACCTCTGTCTGTCTCAGTTTCCTCATCTATAAAATCTTCTTGTAGGATTATATGAGATCATATTTGTAAAGCACTTTGCAAACTTTAAAATGTTAGCTATTATTATCATTATTCTTATTTATTAAAATGGCATATGAAAAAGCTGCCTGGAGTCTATCCATCTTTTGCTGTTGTTCTGTTGTTTTCCAGTCATCTCTGACTTTTTGTGGCCCTGTTTAGGATTTTCTTGGTAAAGATACTGGAATGGTTTTCCATTTCCTTCGCCAGCTCATTTTACAGATGTGGAAATTGAGGGAAACAGAGACTAGTGACTTGTCTAAGGTCACACAATTAATAAGTGTAGGAGGCTGGATTTGAACTCACAAAAATGAGACAGACCCAGCAGTCTATCCTATCACAGCTCAATTAAACTCAGGAATAAGGGTAATGCCACATAGCTGTCCCATTGTTGATGCATCAGAATTTGACTTTTTTTTTTTGTGAGGGCTAGCTCTAATCCCTGATGTCAGAGGCTCATAAGCTCACAAATGCAGAGTTGGCAGGGCCTCTCCTCCTCCACAAAGAACATCTAGTTCAATCCTCTCATTTTACAGAAAAAGAAACTGAGGCTTAGGAAGATTAAAAGATGTTTTTGGGGGGTAGCTAGGTGACTCCATGTATAGAGTGACAGTGCTGGAGACAGGAGGTCCTGGGTTCAAATCTGGCATCAGACACTTCCTACCTGGGTGACCCTGGGCAAGTCACTTAACTCCCATTACCCTAGCTCTTATTGCTCTTCTGCCTTCCAAGACAGAAAACAAGGGTTAAAAAAGAAAAAAGGTATTTAGGATCTTAGCTCTAGAGCTGAAAGAGCAGGGGTCTGATCTGGGGTCATTTGGCTTGACCACTTCATTTTATAGATGAGGAAACTAAGGCCCACAAGAGCAAAGGGATTTGCCCTAGGACACACAGGCAGTGAGTATCAGCGGTCAGTTCTGAACCCCATCCTTTGTCTCCAAGTAGCCAAGTGTGAGCGGCTTGGATGTAGCCCATGGCTGTGGGAAAGGTCAGTCTCCTGGGACTATCATGTGGCTGGCTTGGTCTAACAGGGATCAGAATGGACAGCTGGGACTTGGACGAAGGGAAGCCCATTAGTCCATTTCCTTGACTGTTTCTTGTGCATGTATGTGTGACCGCTGATTTGTATGTTATCAATGAGCCTATTTGGACGCCATCCCCACTCCTTGGGTCCAGAATTGGGCTAGCTCATTTGGGATCCTTCTCTCCACACTTGGACTTGCTCGTCTAGCTAACAAGACCAAAAGCTCACAACATCAGCTCCAGGTAGACTGGACAGGCCACAGCGGAGAGGAAATCCCTGGTGGGTAGAACAGGACCGAAAGAGAAAGTTGGGAGAATAGAAGAATTTGTCGACTTTACAATTTTGCCTCACCTTGTTTACCACCAACTCTGTGTTGACAGATAAAAAATAAATTCAAAAGGGCTATCTGGGTAATCTTTCGAACACCGGAAGGCTTTAAGACACCATGATTCCACCCAGAACCCTGCCACCATATTGTTGCCTAGGCAACGTGGTGCCTCGAGACATCAAGCTTCTTCTCCAGGGAGCAGACCAGACATCTGAATGTATACAATGTTCTCAAGAAAGGAAATTCCTGTGAACTCTCCTGAGTCTTGTAATTTCTTCCCTCCCATTTCTCCATGTAGCTGACCCATCTACTTAAGAGAACAACGGCCAAAACCAACAGCTAGTTAATTTTATGGAATGATATTAATTTATAAGAATTATTATTAGTTATTATAAGAATTAAATATGGAATGATAACTGCTCTCATCTGACCTATTCAAACAAGCTATTGACAAGGAAAAATGGAAAGTAGATAAAGGAAAAGACAAAGATATAGGCCATTACAGTTTCTTAGACAAGTCTTAACTGATACAATGCAATATAAACACCAGGAGGACAAAGGAGGCAAGAAATGGTCTTAACCAAGAAATGATTGATCGAAGAACAACATTCGTTTAAAACTGATTCACAGCATTATGGAAGAAACTTCTTTCCCCATTCCTTTGTAGAAGTAGGGGTTAATGAGTGAGGAACATTGCTTATATTTCTGAATTTTTTTGATATGTTGATGGATTTTGCTGATTTTTAAGAACAGACCAAAAAATCTCAATGAAAATGTATTTTAATAAATGTTATGGAAGAGGATGGTTGAAGACTGTGAGCAACACTGACTCATAAAAAAAGCAAAGAACGGAGTTGTGGGAAGAAAACACACCTGCAGAAAGCTTGATGTGAGATGCAACTAAGCCAGATCATCTTAAATGTATTTAGAGATGATAAAAAGAATCAAAGATATTGAAAAAAATTGGAAAACATCCATCAGGATCTTTATAACAATTTTTCTCATCAAGTAGCACAACATCTGAACTCGCCCCTCTGTCTCTAACGTGCCATATGAGGAAGTGAAAATGGCAACAAAGATGAAGTTAGGGAATGAAGCTGGACCCAATTAAGTACATGCAGAAGAAATCATGCTGGAGGCGACACAATTTTGAAAGCCTTGCAGGATCAGTTTTCAAGATATCTGAAAGAGGGGAAATGTCAAACAACTGGAAAGAATTTGAGATGTTATTATTGTCCCTTTTAAAAGGAGGTCAAGAAGACACTGGTAATGAGCACTCCTTAGGCTTGTCTTTTGATTCTTATCCAATGATGAAAAAGAATCTATATGTCTATTGAGGAAAACTTTGATGAAAAGGTGAGAAAGGAGCAGGTAAGGAGAAAACTTTTTTGACAGTTCATTAGGTATTATTTCTTTGTATATTCCTGGTGTATGTGTGTGTGTGTGTGTGTGTGTGTGTGTATGAATGTGCACGCACAACTGGTGGTTTGTATATTATTGATATCAATCAAGTTATCTTGTCCAACCGTCTCATCACAAATAGTTATTCAGTTGTTTCAGTTGTATTCTGCTCTTGGCAACCCCATTTGGGGTTTTGTTGGCAGAGATACTGAAATGATTTGACATTTCCTTCTCCAACTCATTTTACAGATGAGGAAACTGAGGCAAACAGGGTTAAATGACTTGCCATGAGTCACATAACTAGTATCTGCAATAAAATTTGAACTCAGGGCCTCCAGCCTCCAGACTTCCTTTTCTTCAAAGATCTGAGGCTAGGAGCTTAAAGTTCTGAGTAGTCAAATTACTCTCTTTTAGCCCCTCTTTGGGGCTCAGTTCCCTTCTCTTCAAAACAAGGGGACTTGGGTCCCCTTCCAACTCTAATCCTCTGCAGTTCTATGCTTTTCTCAATGGTACATCCCATCAAGAAATTCTGGGATTGATGGGCCATCGAGGAAGTGAAGGAGCACATGACCCAAGGAATAAGCAAAAAGTCATAGGATTGAGGAAGGGATTCTAGAGGTCACTTTATCTCTCAAATTACAGATGAGTAAACTGAGGTCTACAGAAGTGAGAAGACTTGATCAAGGGCTCACATCTAATAAGCATCTGGAATAGAATTTGGCTTTTTGTTTTTAACATTCATTTGAGTTCCAAATTTTCTCCCTCCTTTCAGCACTTTCTCCACCCACGGAGAAGGCAAGCAATACAATATTCATTATACATAGGAAGATATGCAAAACATATTTTAAGGTAGGATTTGAATGTAGGTCTTTATAAGCCTTTAGAAATTATTCTTTGGTTTTTACTCTTTGCATACACCTTTGCAGACAGTGGGGAAAGTTTTCTTCTGAAGACTTCAAGGTGGCACAATAGAGCATGCTGGATTTGGGGTCAGGAATAGCTGAGTTCAAATCTAAACTCAGACACTGATTAGCTGTGTGATCCTGGACAAGACACTTCACTTCTCTTTGCCTCAGTTTCCTCACCTTTAAAATAGGGAGAACAATAGCACCTCCCTCTGAGGATTGTTGTGAAGATCAAATAAGATAACAATTGTAGTCTTTTGCAATGTGTGCCACATAGTAAGCACTATAGAAATGTTAGTTATTATCATCAATATTATTATTAATTAATATTATTTTGGGCAAGTCACTTAACATTTATCTGCCTTGGCTTCCTCACCTGTAAAATGGGGATAATAGTAACACCTACTTCTCAGAGAGGGATGTAATGAGGATCAAATTAAATAATCTTTGTAGAGCGCATAGTAGTTGCCTTGTAAATCCTTTCTTTCCCATGTATAGAATGAACGAAACAGCCAGTATTCTGTGATGGGGACTGATAGAGCCTGGTGATAAACATTTTCTTTGGATAATTCTCATACTTTGGATTCACATACTTGGCGATCATCTAATACATCCTGGAAGAATCTGAGACCCAATATTTGCCCAAGCAATTTGCCCAAGATCACAAAGAGTAGATATAGCAAAAATGAGATTTTGAACCCAGCTCCTCTGACTCTAGTCAATGCTATTTCCACTGTATGTGGCTGCCTTAGTTTAAATGGAGTTTTATTACTAAATTGGAGTGTGTTCAGACAGTCAAGTCAGTAAATAGGCATCAAATGCTTACTGTGTATCAGATAGGAGCCCATATTTGGGGGGATACATAGAGGTAAAAGACAGTCCCTACTCCAAAGGAGCTGGTAGTTAAATGAGGGAGACCTCATATACTCAATTATGTACAAACAAGCTGTATTCGGATTACATTGAAGGCATTCAACAGAGGTAAGGTGCTATCTGGCATATAGGAGGCACTTAAAAATGTTTATTGAGGGCACAGTGGCCAGAGCATTAGGATTGGAGTCAGGTTCAAATCTGTCTTCATAAATTTCCTAACTGAGTGACCCTGGGCAAGTCACTTAACCCCAGTTCCTAGCCCTTCCCTCTCTCCTGTCTTGAAACTGTATCAACGGTAAGATAGAAGATAAGAGTTTTTTTTTTTTTAAAGTTTATTGATTGATTAGAAAGCTAGGAAGCTCCTTCTCTTTTGGGGGTGGGATTCTTTAAGTAGAAGCTGGATGACCCCTTTTTGGTTATGTAGCATAGGAGACTCCCCATATTATTAACTGCCCCCCTGAGGTCTTTATGCACTCTGTGAGGATGAGAATTGAGAATATTCCCAACTTTACCAACCTGCCCAGATGCCCCAGTCCTTCACCTCTCCTCCAATCCAACAAGAGGGATGACAGTGATGAACAGTGCTGGCTGTCTAGTCTAGAAAGCCTAAAATAACCACAGAACGACTCAGCTTCAAAGACAGCAACAGAATGAGGCATGGGGGAAACTGAAAAGGTTCAACAATGACATAAATCCCCTAACCCCTCTGTGTGGCGAGGTCAGTCAAAGGAAGAGTCTTTCTGAATGTCCATAAATAAACCAAAAGCTTTTACTGTCCTCTGAACTCAGAGCATCCAGCCTCTAGAGACCTGTCTAAAAATGAGTAACAAATAGATCTTCAACGCCCTGCTTGTCTTCTAGGCTGCCTCCTCATGGAGGAGCATATTTCAGTCTCATCTCCTGGGGGGGGGGGCGGCAGGATAAGAAAACACAACTTTCTCCCTTGTTCAAGGATGAAGGGAGGTGAGATTTATAATCTTCCAAGTCTAACTAAAATGCCCGACTCACAAAAGGGTTAAACGAAAAAGTCACTGGTCAAGGATTTAACAGGAATTTGGATTAAGGTGCCATATTGTTGTTAAGAGTTTGCCATTCTTTGGAGAGGTTTTTAATCATGAACTTTTGTCATTATGTGAGAATGGCTTTTGGTCTTGGATATTTGTCTTCATTCCCTCTATATTTTGGGTATTGGATTCTTATCAGAACTATTTTATGCAAAGAGTTTTTGCTCCCCCTCAAACCCTCCGGAAGGCTACTGTCATACTCCAGGTGAGATGTTGACTGTAGTGTCAAGAGCTGAGAAGGGCATACATGAGAAATGTTACAAAGGTAGGGGAAAGACAGCTTTCCTTATTTTCTCCACCTTCATGGAATTTTTAATCCAGTAGGAGTACAAAGGAGAGGCCATGTGGTCAGTGGTGAGAGTTGATCTCAGATCCAGAAAAGTTCAATCCCTGCTTCTGACACATAATAGCTGTGTGACCCTGGGCAAGTCATAACTTTTCTGGGTCTCAGATAATTCTCCAAAGCAGTGGTTCTCAAACTTTTGGGTCCCAAGACTCCTTTAACCTCTTAAACATCATCAAGTATCACCCCTGCCCATCACTGCCCACCACAAGAGCTTTTGTTTATGTGAGTTATGTCTATCAATATTTATCACAATCGAAACTAAAATTTTTTAGTATTAGAATAGTTTTTTTAAACCCTTACCTTCTGTCTTAGAATGGATGCAAGTATTGGTTCTGAGCCAGAAGAGCAATAAGGACTGGGCAATGGGGGTTAAATGACTTGCCCAGGGTCACACAGCTAGGAAGTGTGTGAGATCAGATTGAACTCAGAACCTCTCATCTCTAGGCCTGGCTCTCTATCCACTGGACCACCCAGCTGTGTTTCCTGACTTCATGGACTTCATGAAAGGTTCTCAGGAATCCCTGAAAGTTCTGGGGCCACATGTGGAAAAGCACTGCTCTAAGGGCATAAGCTTCAAAGCATTTATAGATCTGTTTGGTGGAGAGAGTTCCTCACTAGGAATTCCCTACATCAGTGAAATAAATAAATGTTGGACCAGACTGATGATTCACATAACATTAATATACTATATATATATATATATATAATAAAAGATAAAATTATCATTTATATATCAATGAATATATCAAATTAAAGCAATATATATCAAATATATGAATTAACATATTATCTATAGATATGGAAACATGTCAGTGAGCGTATATATACCATGAAATCATATATACATATTCATGCACATAGCATACATTATATACGCTAAATATTATTTATAATATATAATGTATTCACATGCTTATAGATATACATGTGTGAATAATATCACATAATTATATATATACATATGTGAGCAAGTCACTTAATCCTGTTTGCCTCAATTTTCTCACCTGTAAAATGGGCTGGAGAAGGAAATGGCAACCACTCTAGTATCTTTTGCAGAGAAAACCCCAAATGGAGTCACAAAGAGTCAGACTTGACTGAAATGACTGAATAATAACAGGGAACTCCTGGTAAAGAAAGATCCTTTGCCACCTATGTAGAAGAATATTTGCTGAGGGGAGCAGCTAGATGGCTCAGTGGATACAGAACCAGGTCTAAAGATGGGACATCCTAGGTTCAAATCTGGCCGCAGATACTTCCTAGCTGTGTGACCCTGGGCAAGTCACTTAATCCTCATTGCCCACCCTTCACTGCTTTTCTGCCTTGGAACCAATACATAGAATGGATAGGCATAATGGTATCTATTAATCAATCATATCAAACTATCAGTCAATATAGAGTATTGGTATTTAAGGCAGGAGGTAAGCGTCTTTTTTAAAAAAAAAAGATTATTTGCTCTTAAGGTTCATTTTATTTTATTTCATTTTTTAAACCTTTACCTTCCATCTTAGAATCAATACTGTGTATTGGCTCCACAGCAAAAGAGCAGCAAAGGCAAGGCAACTGGGGTTAAGTGACTTGCCCAGGGTCACCCAGCTAGGAAGTGTCTGAAGCCACATTTGAACCCAGGACCTCCTGGCTCTCAATCCTCTGGGCCACCAAGCCGCCCACTAAGATGAGTTGTCTGAAGCCTCCAGATTTAAGGAACTTGCCCAAAGCTAATCTAAGAGAAGTGCGCAGACAGAAAGTTCTGTAGGGTGGGAGAAGGGAGGCTTCATGGTGGTGGGAGAAAAATCCAAGAACGTCTCCTAGAAGCGGCAGCAGCATTTGAGCAAAGCCTTAACGCTCTCCCTGAGTCAGAGCATCTGGCAGCCGGGGACGGGCAGGGAAATTGCTACTCAGCCCTTTCTGAATCAACCCTCTCATTCTGAGGACCCGCCTCACCATCATCGCTCAGATTCACATTCAGGGAAACCAGCTGCAGTCTTAAAAGGCGTCCACGTTCCTTTGCACTGGGGCGCCATTGATTTTCCTCCTAATGGGCTTCAGAAGCTACAGGTGTGAAAGACACAAGATGCTCCGGAGAAAAGATCTGAAGTTCCAGTTTGAAAGGCTGATGATGGGAAGCTGAGTCATCAGAGGTCCCAGAAGGCCTCGGGACCTCAATACATTTCTGGGAACCACCCAGCCCAGTGACTAGTAGGGGATGCCTATTTCTGAATGGCTAAGACCCCAGGGATGGAGTTACTGTGTTCTCTACCCAATGAGGGGGTTATATCGGAAACTCTCCCATGTTACTTTCCATCCGTTACATTTTATTTTTTAAAATCCTCACCTTCTATCTTATTATCGACACCAAGTATCAATTCCAAGGCAGAAGAGCAGTGAAGGCTAGGCAATGGGGATTAAGTGACTTATCCAGAGTCACATAGCTAGAAAGTGTCTTGAGACCACATTTGAACCCAAGCCTGGCTCTCTATCCATTGAACCACCTAGCTACTCTAATCTAAAACAGTTCAGAGTTCTAGATCGAGGGGATTTTTGTTTTCCTGCATATCTCATGGCTTTGTATAAATCACTTGGAGTGAACACAAGTCTTAAACTTGAATTGCCTTGAGAAACAGACTCAAAGTCAGGAGAGCTTTGCCCAAAGGTCAAGAACCTTCCTGGTTGTGTGACCTTGGGCAAGTCACCTCAATGAGTCTCCCTTTCCTAAAAAATGCCACTGGTTTCACTGAATAGAAATCTAAACAAAGGGGACAATATTTGCTACCTACTCCATGACGTTGTTAAAAGTAATGCGGGTTTTAAATTTAATATTCAATAACTAAGTAGTATATTTCATAAAGTTTTATTAATGATAATAGTTTTAGGGGTTCAAGAATTTCTAACTGTACGGTAAAATGCTTTAGAATGCTTAAAGCACCATATAAATGCTATTATGTTAATCAAGAATTAGTCAATGGGGAGGGGGGCATCTGGGTAGCTCAGTGGATTGAGAGCCAGGCCTAGAGATGGGAGGTTCTAGGTTCAAGGTTCAAATCTGGCCTCAGACACTTCTCAGCTGTGTGATCCTGGCCAAGTCACTTCACCCCCATTGCCTAGCTCTTACCACTCTTCTGTCCTGGAGCCAATGCACAGTATTAATTCCAAGATGGAAGGTAAGAGTTAAAAAAAAAAACAAAAAAAGAATTAATCAGTAGGGGCAGCTAGATGGATTGAGAGTCAGGTCTGGAGAAAGGGGGTCCTGGGTCCAGACACATCCTAGCTGTGTGACACTCAATCCCCATTGCCCAGCCCTTACCGCTCTTCTGCCCCGGAACCGATATGCAGTATTGATTCCAAAGCAGAAGATAAGGGCTTAAAAAAAAGAAAAAGCCTTTGTTAGTGCTTCCCTATGCTACTCTGCTAAATCCTGGGGATACAAAAGAGACAGGACCTGGCCTCCAGAAGCTTGCAGTCTAACAGGGGAGAGGACAAGTAAGGGAGCATCAATCATAGAAACTGCATTTTGTATGGAAAGGGGCGGCCGGTGGAAGCCACAGGGCGAATGATACGCCTTTTGTGGATGAAGGGCTCATTTGGATCGGATTACAGCAAAAAGAGAGGACAGAGAACTAACTGCCTCAGAACCAGAAAGATCTGAGTTCAAGTCCTGTTTCTGACACATCCTGATATGTGTGACCCTGGGGAAGTCCCTTACGTGACCCAGACTGATGGAAATTCTACCAATGAAACCCTAGTTCTGCTGTCTGTCCAATTCTTTCACTTGTCAGTTATTCCGGTTACTATTGTTTTACCAAACAAAATACCTTCCTTTTCACCCTCCACATCTCAATTTTATCCATCCGGATCTAAATCTCACTTCCCCCACGAAGCCTTCTTGGCTAAACACTCCAGCCCAAGAGCCTCTCTGCTCTGACCTTCTACTCTAAGTAGATTTGGTAACATGCATTTTAACATTCAATTACTCTGGTTTTTTGTTGGATGTCTCAGGCTCCTGGCATCATAGATGCCAAGCTGGACGGAGCCCCAGAACCTAGCTGGTCCAATGCCTTTATTTAATAAAGAAATGAATTCAGACAAAGGAAGTGACCGACTGAAGGTAGAAACCTAAGTTCTCT
Source organism: Monodelphis domestica (assembly GCF_027887165.1). Taxonomy (NCBI): domain Eukaryota; kingdom Metazoa; phylum Chordata; class Mammalia; order Didelphimorphia; family Didelphidae; genus Monodelphis; species Monodelphis domestica. The sequence continues at coordinate 513,444,433 of NC_077228.1, read as the reverse complement.
GACTCCAGAGAAAGATAGGGCTCTGTTCTGTAGAATGAGTTTCTGAGGTGCCTTCCAGTACTATGTCTATGACCCCATGAAGTTACTTAACTACCTTGTGCCTCAGTTTCCCAATCTGTAAAGTGAGAGGGTACTCACTCTGGATCTAAGAACTTAGGAGTCTTGATATCATGACAAGTGCTAGAATGGTGCTGGGCATACTAAGGGTGCCCAATAAATGCTTTTCTAACTCCAGGTCTAGGAACCTGTGATTCTTTGTACCATGACTGGTCCTACCACAGTGCTCAGCACACTAAAGAGACTCAATAAAGACTCACTGGTTGATATCTTTCATGGCTTTCTTTAGGCTCTTGCAAGAGCTCAGAATAAGGCAAGCTCTGGAAAGAACCTTAGAGTACGGTGATCTGGGCTCAGTTTGCTAACGCTGATTATCCTCTGGGTGCCAAATACTGGAAAGTAAAAAAGGTGGCAGGTCTGGGGAAGGAGGCCGAGTTTTCCAAACTGCCTTTGGTTTAGCATAAGAATTCTTAGCTTAGGGTCCAAGGACCCCCAACCATGCAGAGCCTTCAGGAGGTCAGCAAAGTTGGAGAGGAGAAAAAATGGCATCTTCATTTCCACTGGTGTCTGTTTTCTCTTGTTGTCCAAAGGCTCTACTAGATCGTCAGAATCGGTTAAGATCTCTGGCTGAGTGATAGCAGAACAGACCCCCTCCCTCCTGTTTTTTTTTTTTAATTTGAAGGACATTTAAAAAACAAACAATGTTCTCTCTGGAAGTTTTGGACTTGGAACCTATTATTATCCTTTTAATTGCTGTCTCTTAAATCTTTCATCTAAGATTAGTTCAAGGAGGCCATTATTAAATGACCTAACCCTATGGCTGCCAAGATGATTTGTTTAATGGGATAACGGGAGTGCCATTCCTCCCCCAGAACCCACCCCAAAAAGAGTAAATACCAAGAGATTATTTAAATTGTTTTCCATCATCTTTTTTGTATTCAAATAATGCTGGAAATTTTCACCAAATGCATCTTTTCCCCATTGCTTAAATCATCAGATTCCTAGAGAAAATAAAATCTCTCCCCTGCCCAATGAATATCTTGCATGCCACCATGTTGGATGATGCCATCATTCAAAAGGAATCAAGGACTAAGGAAAGACTCTTGGTGTTGTGGGTCAAAACTGGAATTCTAGTGCATTAATTAAAGGCAAGGGGGCAACTGGGTGGCTCAGTGGATTGAGAGTCCGGCCCAGAGATGGGAGGTCCTGGGTTCAAATCTGGATTCAGATACTTCCTAGCTGTGTGACCCTGGGCAAGTCACTTAACCCTCATTGCCTAGCCCTTACCACTCTTCTGCCTTAGAACCAATGCCCAGTATTGATTTTAAGATAAAAGGTAAGGGTTTAAAAAAATGATAAAGGCAAGAAGAAAATGGTGGTCATATGTGAGAGGTAGTCTTGCCAGCCCCTCCTCATAGTAGATACAATAAATTCCTATTGATAGAGTAATTTTATTTTCAGTGCTGTACGCTCTCCCAAACGGGTCCCCGTTTTCAACTGGGTTTTGTCCCATTTTTTCTTGCTTTCTGACTCCATCAGAAATTAAAAGACTCACAAGCAAGGGCATGCTGGTAAATATTTCAACAACTGACTCTCCCAAAATAGGTAGATACACTTTATATTTAATCTACATTAATAACATTTTTTCCATCACTTTCTCAAGCAAAACAATAAATGATTTCCTCAGTTTCTCTGCTCATACTGAAAATTTCACAGATGGCTCTTAACAGCCTCCAGCGATAAGCAAATAGCTCAGAAATCCATTGATTGTGTTCCCACCTCAGGGTTGAGAGGGGTGGAAAAATTAAGGGAAGAGCAATTCTCAGGGGATTAAATGAGTTTGGGCTTTTGTACATAGTGTGTGATGGTTTGAGAAATAGCCCAATGTTGACTAACCCCAAACTGAGGCTGCTTTGCTCATTTCTTCATTAGAAAAACGTCATCTTCTGACACGAGTGGAAATATCAGGGAATCTATATCTTTAGATTAATTTAATTATAATAACAATAAGTATGTTTTCCATTTATGTTGGCTTTTTACATGTGTTATTGATCAAAATCTATTTCCGTATTATTCATATTTGCACGAGGGTGATGGCTTAGAGTCTGCATCCCCAGTCATATCCCCATCGATCCATGTGATCAAGCAGTTGTTTTTCTTCTGTGTTTCTGCTCCCACAGTTCTTCCTCTGAATGTTCACCTTCTATCTTAGAATGGATACTAAGTATGGTTCTGTAGCATACCAGGCATGTTGGCATCTGGGAAGTATGATTGATGTATTGATATTGTATTACCAGACACATGGTCAGATCTCTTGATGGTCATTGTATGGAAAGGGATAAGCGAAGCACTAGCAAAGGACAGGCAAATTCATAGGCTGGGCCTTAATGGGGGCCACCATTTGCAAAGCGGGGTTAGATTATTGCCCTCAGCATGGAGAACTTTCATTTGCAAAGCTCAGGTTGGATTAATCCCCACCTCTTTGATCTCATCATTGTCAATTCAACCAATGTTAAAACCTATGTCATGTTATGTATTCGTTGATCCACATTCCTAAAAACCTTCAATAAATACTGGGGAACTAGCGGGAAATGCTCTTTTTCTAGCCCTTTACTAGCTCACTCCTACTAGCTCTCTCACTTTCACTCTTACTCTCTCTCTCTCCCCCTCCTCTCCTCTTTCCCTCTTGCTTCACTATATTTCTTTCACAGGTCGCCCCCAGTGCCTCCTATTGCTATAGGAAGTACCAGGAGTAGAGACTCCGCACCTTTCCTAGCGACGCTGTCACCCCCAAAGCAGACTCTCTTGTCTAGGAGTATCAAGGAGTTGATACTCCCCACCTATTCTTTTATTCCTCTGATTTCCTTGGAGTTCGCCTTACTCCCCATGTGTTTCTACTTCTGCCTTTGAGTCATTATTATTCTCCCATTTCCTTAGCCTCCTCTCTCTACCTCAGGTTATTATCCACAGATAAATATTATAGGACTCCCGTGGGGGGGTCACTATAGGTTCCAAGGCAGAAAAGCAATGAGGGCTAGACAGTTGGGGTTAAGTGACTTGCCCAGGGTCACAAAGTAAAGAAGTATGTGTGACAAGGAAATCACTTTAAAAGACTGATATATATTAATTTAGGTCGCCAAGGAATTCAGCTATGTAATTCCTAAATGAAAACTCAAGTCAGCAGTCAACCTTTTATGGAGTTTTTAATTATAAACAGGAGGAAGAAAGGTATGAGAGAGAGAGAGAGAGAGAGAGAGAGAGAGAGAGAGAGAGAGAGAGAGAGAGAGAGAGAAGGGGAGAGAAGGGAATAGGGCTTAAATGCTTAAATACCCCCTCTGTTTAGGCTGGGCCAAAAGGCCCAAGCCCTTAGATAGCTAAGGCAAAGAAAGAGATCAGTCCCTATCACTCACGTGACCAAAATGGAGAAACAGTCTCAGGGGCCTCCACCTCCAGCCTCCTTCAGAGCAAGGCTTCTCAGAGCACCACCTCTCAGAGCAAAACCTCTCCAACCACCCTCAGTCCTCAGACCCCTCTATCTTTAAGGAAACCATCTCAGTTCCCTCCCCTCAGTTCTCACATCTACCAATCACTGTCCATGTCTTCCCTGTGCCAATGGTGGCTCTAGCTTAACCCAGGACTGCCCAGAGGTCTGCCCCTTTGCACATGTCTGTTGAAGGTCATATTCTCAAATAACTAAATTTTGATCTATGCTGCAGCCCTTTCTAAATCCTGTTAGGACTGAGTAGGGTGGAGATTGTAAGTTCCAAGACCTGGCTCTGTCATTCCAAGTATCTCTATTGTATCAATTCTAAAATCAATCATAACTCAAAGAACTTCCTGTTCTATGCTTAAGCATAGGTCAAAGCCCTTTCCATTGTTCAGCAAAAGGTTTCTGTCCTAAAGTAATCTTAAGTAGGGAGGAGAAAGACCCTCCCATGCCAAGGGGGTTCACATTCCAATAGATTATCAGTAGGAAATTTTTCAAGTATGAAATTTCCCAATGGTGAAATTTCCAACATTTATAAGTCTAAGAAATTTTAAGGTTTACATATGTGAGATAAAATTTGAACCCAGGACCTCCTGTCTCCGGACCTGGCTCTTTATCTGCTAGCTACCTGGCTCCCCCAGCCACTTCTTATAAAAAAGTAGCTTATTATCAGACGAAAGAAAACTAAACATAGTATAGTCTGCAGAGTCTTCATGCATAAGATTTCTTCTATTTTTATAGCAAGAGCCATTTTATTTGGTGTTTGTTAATTTTCAGAATATGTGTATATTTAAAAAGAATTTAAACTTTATAGGGGTGGGAAGAATCTCTTTTTAAAAATATTTTGATTATTAGCACTTAGCACAGTACCCAATCCATAGAATATATTTCTTACACTTCTTCATTCATTTCATTCATTCCTCCATCTATTCAACCATCCATCCATTCATCCAATAATATTTCCCCTATCTTGGTAGTGAATGGGGCAAAGTATGGGAGTCACATTTTACTTCCACTATTACCCAATTTTGCTTAACTATTTTTCTTTGTTAAAAAGGCAGGTCAAGGGGCAGCTAGATAAATATGCCAGGCTTGGAGTCTGGGGGACCTGGGTTCAAATACTTCCTCGCTGTGTGTCCCTGGACAAGTCACTTAACATCAATTACCCAGCCCTTACTCCTCTTCTGTCTTAGAAATGATACTAAGACAGAAAGTAAGGATTTCAAATAATAAAAGATAAAACTAAAACGGTGAGTTGAATGGTGAGAAATAGGGTGGTGTATCAGGAAACAAGGGGATATCAGTTTCGAGCTGGTGGGTACCTCCCTCTGACGCAACCACCTCATTGTGCAGAAATATAAAAATAAATGGTATCAATAAAATCTGTGCATATTTATGTGGAATGTGTGCACATGTGATTGTAGAAATAAAGTAAAATTAGGGAAAATCTGATTAGAAACGGGTCAAGAATTCACTGAGAAGGATGGCAGTGGTTAGGAACATCTGGGGTTCCAGTCCTCCCTAAGGTACAGACTGCCTGGGAGAGATGCCAGACAAGTGAGTCATGGAACCCGCCAGGGTTCTAGCTTCTACTTAAGACCGTAAATTGCAGAGAAGGTGCTAACTTGCACTGGTAGAGGGAGCTTCCTCTTCTGAGAGTTCCAGATATTAATGTAATCAATAATCCCAACCGAGTTAATTTCATAATTTGAAGTTACAGATGGAAAGAAGGCAATAGCGTAAAGGTTGTGCGGATATTACTGATCTTGAGGTTCTGGGGCTTGTCGTGTGCCCCTTGGGCAGTCTGGAAATTTGGGGACATTTATGTCACAGGAGTGGTGAGTCCTAGGGAAGAAAGGCTGAGGATGGAAGAGTTAAGAGTGGAGTCTCCTTCCAACATAAAAAAAAAAAGTCTTTACCATCTATCTTAGAATCAATACTATGTATTGATTCCAAGGCAGAAGAGAGGTGAGTAATGGGATAAAGTGACTCACCCAGGGACACACAGCTAGGAAGTTTCAGAGGTTAGATTTGAACCCAAGCTCTCTCATCTCCAAGCCTGGCTTTCAATCCACTGAGCCATATAGTCACTCTTCCCTTCCAACATTTATCAGTTTTTTCTGCCTTCACTGGCTTGGATATAAATGAGTAAACAAATAAACTAATACATGAATAAATGGATGAAAGTATAAATAAATGACGATGACAGCTAACAATTACACAGCACTTTAAGGATTGTAAAGTGCTTTACAAATACCTTACTTCAACCTCACAACAGTCTTATGAGGTAGGTACTATTTATTCTCCCCCACTTTACAGATGAGGAAACTGAGTTGGAGGGCAGTAAAGAGACAAATGCTTTGTGTAATTAAAAGTCACAAATGGAATGACTGCTGGGTGACCTGAGCACTGACAGCATTGGGGGGTGGGGAATGGATGGAAACACCCAGAGTTTGAATGAACGGATGCAAAGTGAAGTAAGCAGAGCCAGGAGAACCCTGTAGAATGACAACTATTATCAGCTCTGCAAGGATCCACAACAATTCCAAGCGACTCATCATGCAAAGTGCTATCCACAGCCATAGAAGAAACTGATGGGAGTCTGAATGTAAATCAACACATATCACTTTTCACTTTTAATTCCTTCATGAATTCCTTAACTACTTTAAGCCCCTTCTCTGTGAGGCTGGCCACACACAGGTTAGTACCTGAGCTCTATCCTTAAGAGATTCTTCCCAATGAAAGACGTTCATCCCTTACCGGATAGCCCTCTGTCTTCTTCTGACACCATTTCAGCAATGCATTCCGCTTAGAGCCGCCATATTCCCGGGCCAAGGCAGCCAGTGGATCCTTCCTTTCCACACTAAGGTTAGAGAAAACATGGAGGAGTCAAAATGTTTCTTAGCACCATCAATGATGTTCTTGCTAAGGAGCACCTGAAGAATAAGCTTAGGCTCGTTCATATTAACAGAGCTAGCCCAGTTCAACAGACGTCTTTCAAAAGGCTAATTAATGGAAACAAAGAGATGAATTAACCACTGCTTATTGGATACCAGTCCTATGGCTATCCAATGGTTGGGTTAGATTTCTTTTTTTTTTTTAAACCAAACTAAACAATTTCAGTGATACTTGAGAATTTCAAATAATAAAGCGATTCGCTACAAAATATTTATAGAACCCTCCTCCTCCCTTTCTTGGTTCTCTACCAATTACCAATATTGATACTACATGTTATCCCACCTTACCTTGTTCAAATAAGAGTGTATAGGATCATCCAATGTCTCCTACCCAGAATATGTCAAACTCAGAATTATATTCCTGCTAAATGATAACTTATTTATAGGTCTGTGAAGCTCTGTATGTGTGTGTGTATACACATGTAAATATCAATATATATGTAAAATCCCTACTGGATAATTTAAAGATATAATTATAGATTTTATGAATATTATCCCCATTTGATAATTTAAAAAATATAACTAACAAGTTGATGTATATTGTTCCCACTTGATAAAATTTAAAAATATAATGACAAATTTTCTTAATATTGCGCTTTACAAAAAGCAAAAGCATGTTAGGATGGAAGCATTTTAGTGCAATAACTCAAATACACACAACAACAATGACAAAGGGAAGGATGTTAGGAATCAGATGTGTACTAGTGGCCATGCCAGAGTCAGGGCAGAAAGAACATAGGAATGTAGTCTGTGAAACCTTCAATATCTGTATGCAGGTGATATAACTGTCATATCCTCTGGGTTTCTAGAGGAAGCAATTTCCAAACAGGGCAGTGGGGCCGCGGAAGGGAGGTGTCTGAGCCAGGATTGGCATTTTTAATTGACTTCAGTGAATTTTCCTCTAGATCTCTGCAAGCTCACATTTTTTAGCAGGAGGCTAAAGTGGAGTGCAGCATTTTAAGAACCCTGGAGAGTGAGTCAGAGGAGTTGGTTCCAATCCCAGCTCTGCCCCCAACTTGGGTTTCTCATCTATAAAATGAAGGAATGCAATTAGCTGACCTCTAAGGTGCCTTCTGGCTTTAAATAGTTGATCTGTGACTTCTTAAGATTCAATCAACCTCCTATAGTACAACCTTTAGTCTCCCTTACCAGAATATTAGTTCCTTGAGGGCAAGTTCTTCACAGTTTTGTTTGAGTCTGTCTCTGGCCACTCTGGTCACAATTCTCCCTTCTTGCACTCTGTGATTCAGCCAAACTGGCTTTTTCTCGGTTTCTTGCATGTCCTAACTCTCATCTCTATGCCTTTGCACTGGCTCACCCCCTGCTTGTCCCATGGAAAACGTTTTATTCCTCTCTCTCTTCAATACATAATTTATAATTCAAATACCATATACTGCATGAAGGTTTTCCTAACCCCCCTCCCTCTCCAATTACCTTGCATTTAACTCCTTTGTATTTATTCTGGATAGACTTAGATATGTATCATTATCTACTCCAGTCTCCCTGGTACCTGACACATAGTAGGTCCTTTATAAAGGCTTGTTGATGTGCATCTCCCCAATGGCTTTGCACATTGAGGATTTAATAGCTGCTTGAATGGACAAATGACAGAATGAATGAGTGAAGACCTGACCTGGGATAGGACATATCTCAACAGCAAATTACACTTGCTTTACTTTCTCAGACATTCTATAATTTGGCTAGAAAACAGCAGAGCACTATATTGTTCTGCAAGTATTTCTTCTAATTCTTCTAATATTCTGTTCTTCTGT
>NC_077228.1:513371160-513431160 GCF_027887165.1 Monodelphis domestica | reverse complement strand
CACATTAGGTGTTTACCCTAGCACTAGCAAAGTGCTTGCACACAGTTGGTGCTTACCCTAGCACTAGCAAGGCACCTGGCACACAGTAGGTGTTTACCCTAGCACTAGCAAGGTACCCGGCACACAGTCGGTGCTTACCCTAGCACTAGCAAGGCACTTGGCACACAGTAGGTGCTTATCCCAACCCCTAGCAAGATGCCTGGCACACAGTTGGTGCTTACCTTAGCACTAGCAAGGCACCTGGTACACAAGTAGGTGTTTACCCTAGCACTAGCAAGGCACCTGGCACATAATAGGTGCTCACCCTAGCAGAAGCAAGGCATCTGAAACACAATAGGTGCTCACCCTAGCACTAGCAAGGCACCTGGCGCACAGTGTTACCCTAGCACTAGCAAGGCACTGGGCATACAGCCGGTGCTCACCCTCGTACTAGCAAAGTGCCTAACACACAGTAGGTGCTTATCCCAGCCCCTAGCAAGGCACCTGGCACACAGTAGGTGCTCATCCTAGCACCTAGCAAGGTACCTGGCACACACTCACCCTAGCACCGAAAACACAGTAGATGCTCCCCCTAGCACCTAGCAAAGCACCTAGAACACAGGAGGTGCTCACCCTAGCAAGGTGCCTGGCACACAGTAGGTGCTCATCCTAGCACCTAGAAAAGTACCTAGAACACAGGAGGTGCTCACTCAAGCACCTAGCAAAGTGCCTAGTATATAGTAGGTGCTCACCCTAGCACCTAGCACAGTGCTTAGCATATAGTAGGTGCTTATCTCAGTACCTAGCAAGGTGCCGGCACACCATGTTTACTAAATGCATGCTGATTGACTGATAAGGAGAGAATATATACAGATGATGATAATAGTAAAGCAGAATGAAGTTAGTGGCTGAAAGGAAGAGGATTGATGGATTATGCAATAAATAGGATAAGAGAGTGGGGGGGAGGGTGTTCAGGGAGATGGCTTTGAAGGAGAAGGAACCAAATCACTCTATGGCTATAGCCAGGAAAAGAGAAATGGAGGTAACTGGAAATCAGAAAGAGAGAAATGAATGAGCCCTGGTTTTGAAATGGTAAAATTTAACTACTTAATGGAATAGCCGAAAGCATCCTTTTAGAGGGAGGCTAAAGGTTGGGTGAGGATAAAGACTTAAGGTCCAGACTGGGGAATCAGGAGCTTAGAGGTAGTTAAATGAGCTGGGGAAATAGAAATATCAGCATAAAAAGAAAAGAGCTTTGAATGAAAGAAAAGAATGGTCTGAAAAATCAAGGGTACCTTCAGGATGGGTTCATTCATTCATTCTATACCTACTTGGACCACTGATCTGTAACACACAACGTCTTATCTCCTCCCTCCAAGACTTTGCCCAGGCTATGCCACATACCTGGAAGGCTCTCCTTCCTCACTTGCATTTCTGAGGATCTCTGCCCTTCCTTCGAGACTCCGTTCAAACACTCCTTCAAGAGGCTCCTAGATTTAGAGCTAGAAGGGGACCTTCGAGGTCATAGGGGAAGGCAGGTTTAGAGCTAGAAGGGGCCTTAGATGTCATAGCAGGCATCTAGGTGGTACAGTAGATGGTGCCTTCCTAGAGGGCTTTCCTTCCCATCTACTGGTCATTTATCTTGAACATACAACTATGAATGTGCATGCTAAATCTCCCCATTAGAATGTAAGCCCTTGGAGGGCAGTAACCATTCTGGGTTTTTCTTTTTCTTACTTGGCACATAGTAAGAGCTTAATAAATGCTTCTGGACTGACTAGATGATTGCAGCACATTGGCTGAATTAAATGGATTTAAGTCATTCATTCAATATATATTTATTTATTTAGTAGCTAAGAAGAGATACCAGGAGCCCACCGTATCATGGAAGCCGTGGGAAGAGAGAGTTTCAAGAAGGGGCCGTGGGAGGCAACAGCAGAAAGCAGAGCACAAAGACCAAGAAGGATGAGACGTGGGAAGAGAGACCATTGAGTCTGGCCAAGAATGGGTTACTCTAGAGAAAGGAATGGAGGGAAAAAAGGCAGACCACAGGGGCCAGAGGATTGAGTGCTGAGGGAATGGGGTCTGAAGGGCACACTTTCCAGTGATGGGTAAGCAGGGTGTGCATGCCAGAGAGTGCAGAGCTGGCAGAGAGGGAACTGGCAGCAGGGAGGAAGAGGAGAGAGAGCAAGCAAGCTTGTGTGTGGCTAGTTCCCTCATGGGCCTGGGATGCCAATACTCAATGCTTCCCCTTTCTCCATTCTTGAAGAGGCTCTTCCCAGCAGAGAACCGGCTGCCCTCTCCTTTTGTTTTGGAAAGGGACAGCGTGGCCCAAAGCCCCAAATCTTCTGGTATCAAAGTTAGAGAGCGTAGCTAAACAGATGGCCGCACCCCGGATGCCGTGAGAACGGTGAAGGGTTACATCGGGCACGGTTAAATTGGAATGGGTATCGGAAGAGGCTGGGCAGCAAGCTCTGAGAACAGTGACCGTGTTTCTCACATCGGAAGTTAATGCCAAATGCTTTTTCGACTTTCTCATCATTTACAGCTTGGTACCTGAGTTTGCTCTGTGGTTTCAAGCCCCCTGGGGTAGGGGTCAGCAGCCTGGCATGACTGAAGCCCAGTGAAGGGGGCCTGCTCAGGGACTCGAGCGAGGGGCTCTTACGGAGGTAGTGGTCGGGCTTCAGGTCCTCATTTCTTCCCTTTAGGATGTCTGTGTGAACAACAACAGAAAAAAATCACCCATTTTGGATCCGGAGGGATAGGTTAGGTCATCACTTTTCCTGCCCCAATGGAAGTCTTGAGCCAGCACAGAAACATGGGTCTGACTGGCATCTGAGCTGACAAGTACATTCATTTGGTCATTCTACCCCATATAAAGACAGACCAGGAAACAAATCTTTTCTAGAAGAAATCACAATCAGAGAAAGTTTGGTCGTTACTGAGGATGGCTTCCAGGAGGAGAGTAGGGAGAAGAAAAAAGGCTAGTAAAGTACCTACCATTTAGTAGTGGAGGAAGATGCGATTCATGAAGACGAAACACAAAAAATTAGGGGGAAAGTGAGAAAAGTGACCCTTGTCTCCCACTAATTAGATTTACACAAAGGAGCATGATCTACTTTCTACTTTAACATTCACCTGTGGCAAAACCACTTTGAGGCTCATAGATTTAGAGCTAGAAGGGGACTTTAGAGATCATACGATAGGTTTAGGGCTGTAGGGGGCTAGGAGCTAGGTAGTATAATAGACAGTGCTGAATTTGGGAGTCAGGAAGACTTGAGTTCAAATGTGACCTCTGATACTACCTCTAAGATTCTGGGCAAGTCACTTAGCCTCTGCCTCAGTTTCCTTATCCAAAAAATGTGAATATTATTTAGCATCTAGTGGTAGCTAGATGATACAGTGGATAGAGCATCGGGTCTGGAAAGACATCTTTCTGAGGTCAAATAGGGTCTCAGACACTTTCTAGCTGTGTGATCCTGATCAAGTCACTTAACTTTGCCTCATTTTCTCATCTGTAAAATGGGTTGGTAAAAGAGATAGCAAACCACTCCAGTATCTCTGACAAGAAAACTCCAAATGGGGTCATGAAGAGTTGGACATGACTGAACAACTCAACAACAAACATTACCATCTACCTAACAAGGGCACAACAAGGATCACAGTGAGATAATGTAAATCACTCTGTAATTCCTAAAACCCTATATATTGAGATAGCTATTATTAAGAAAAATATTGACAGAAAAACATATCAATAGACAATATAATATTTACTATTTTGTTACTGATATTATAATAATTATATTATTATTATCATTATGTTACAGGATCATAGATTTAGGGTCCAAAGGGAACTCAGAGGTCATCTAATCCAACTCTCTTTATGTTATAGTGAATCTATAGCCCAAGCAGATTTGATCTAAACTGTACCATAAATGACAGAGCTGGGATTTGAACCCAAGATCTCTGTCTTTAAATTTAGGGCTATTTTCACTATTCTACATGTAAGAGAGAGGAAATTTCTTTTAAAAATCATGACATTTCCAAGCTAGATGGGGCTCAAGAGATGATTTAATTCAAACCCCTGAATTTTACAAAGAACAACTGAGTTCTGGAGAGGGACAATGATGTCCTTCAATGTCCCAGACAAGTTGGTGGCAGGGCAAGAATTAGAATCTAATCCTCACTCCCAGCCAGTGCCATCAGGCTACCCTATTTCTCTTGGGCAACTAGGCAAGGCAAGAATTAGAATCTAATCCTCACTCCCAGCCAGTGCCATCAGGCTAGCCTGCTTCTCTCGGGCAACTAGGCAAGGCAAGAATTAGAATCTAATCCTCACTCCCAGCCAGTGCCATCAGGCTAGCCTACTTCTCTTGGGCAACTAGGCAAGGCAAGAATTAGAATTTAATCCTCACTCCCAGCCAGTCCCATCAGGCTACCCTATTTCTCTTGGGCACCTGAGCAAGGGCAAGAATTAGAATCTAATCCTCACTCCCAGCCAGCGACATCAGGCTACCCTATTTCTCTTGGGCACCTGGGCAAGGGCAAGAATTAGAATCTAATCCTCACTCCCAGCCAGTGCCATCAGGCTACCCTATTTCTTTTGGGCACCTGGGCAAGGGCAAGAATTAGAATCTAATCCTCACTCCCAGCCAGTGCCATCAGGCTACCCTATTTCTTTTGGGCACCTGGGCAAGGGCAAGAATTAGAATCTAATCCTCACTCCCAGCCAGTGCCATCAGGCTACCCTATTTCTTTTGGGCACCTGGGCAAGGGCAAGAATTAGAATCTAATCCTCACTCCCAGCCAGTGCCATCAGGCTAGCCTACTTCTCTTGGGCAACTAGGCAAGGCAAGAATTAGAATTTAATCCTCACTCCCAGCCAGTCCCATCAGGCTACCCTATTTCTCTTGGGCACCTGAGCAAGGGCAAGAATTAGAATCTAATCTTCACTCCCAGCCAGTGCCAACAGTCTAGCCTGCTTCTCTCAGGCACCTGAAAACAAGACCACTCCCTGGAACCAGTCCCAGAAAAGGATATAATGGAATGCGCCTTGCAACCATTATTTTGGCATAACGAAACTGAGCAGAGACAAAGAACCATGTGGCAGCCCAAGAATGCCAAGACCCTAATGCCCTTGATCTGAGTGTTAACCCTGATAACCAAAAAATAAGCATCCTTCACTGGCCAGCCCTTGTCAGCAGAGCAAACAGAGCTCTATGGATACAGAGGGGTCTGGGAGGGAGGAAAAGGAAGCATCGTAGCTTGTTTACTCAACGGCAATGGCCCCCTTGTGGCCTCCATCCCTGTGTTCATCTCAGCAATTAAGATAATGGCTCCCCTACACGACAGACCATCTATCAAACCAGTGAGGTCATACTTCTTGTGTGAAGAAGAAACAAAAAATGAAACCCACGGGGGGGGGGGGGGGGGGGGAAGAGATGGAGGCCACTCAAGATCCTGACTGTTCTGGGGCACTTCAACCATTTGTGATTTCACTTTCCCTCCAACGCAGTTTCTGACCACCAGCCTCTTCACATCTTTGAAGGGGACCTTTGAAAGCTGCCGAGATCTCCCTGATCCATGGTTCCATTATTCACCAGCGGGCAGAGCTGCCCCGTCCACCATCAGACACAGCAATATTTTGGAGAGACTCTGGGGTGAAAAATTCATCACCCTGTGGTGAACCTCTCCTTGGACAGCACACAGTATGGTTGGTCCATGGACTTTTCCTACTTGGCCCGTGCCCCACTGGCATGGCCTTTACAAATTCCGGGTCATCATAGTGAAGGGGGACTTTAGTAGAGGATGAGTCACTAACAAATATTCAATTAAGAGGTCAGGGTGAAGATTCTCCTATGTTTGACATTGAAAAGGGAATATTTCCCTCAACCTAACTAACCTACGGGCACAGCTTAAATGATGAAGTTCTCAGAGACTCTGCCTTGTTCTTTTTATGAAAAAGGAAAAAAAATGTTCCAGGACATTTTTCTGGGGAGAATATAAAAGAAAGGAAGTCTGGGAAATAGACATGTTGCTGTCCCAGAGGGGGCTGACCTATCTGCTGGATCCCAAACTCACTTATTCTTAGTAGCCCCCCCAAATCCTTCTTTTCCCTCCCACACCCAGCTTTAGTTTTGTTGTTTTATCATTTTTCGGTTGTGTCTGACTTTTCATGACCCGATTTAGGGTTTTCTTGGCAAAGATGCTGGCATGGTTGGCCATTTTGGAAACTGAGGCAAAGAGGGTCATCTTCAAGGTTTCTTCTAATCTTTGACTCTATCACATTGGGGGAGTCAGTCTCCTTATCTACAAAATCAGAGAGCTGTATCTGATGGCATCAGATGCCTCGTGCAGCTCTCTTTTGACCTTCACTCTTCATTGGGGAAAGAATCAGACAGAATCCTAGAGCTCAGGCAGACTAAAGTGTTGCGTTACCCCCTCCCTGACCCTCTGCCACCAGTGCATTATCATCATGTAGGTCTTGATCATGAAGCTCTCCTTTCCTGGACTGGATAAAATTTTTGGCCAGGGCAACCTCCAGAGGGGCAGCAGAGTGGCTTGGGAGATAGAGAGCCAAGCTTGGAGGCAAGAAGTCCTGGGTTCAAATCTTCAGATCTGGCCCCAGATACTTACTAGTTGTGTACGTATTAAATTGGTATCCATTCTTTTTTTTTTTTTTAACCCTCACCTTCTGTCTTAGAATCAATACTGTGTATTGGTTCTAAGGCAGAAGAGTGATAAGGGCTAGGCAATGGGGGTTAAGTGACTTGCCCACATCTAGGAAGTGCCATATTTGAACCCAGAATCTCTCATCTCTGGGCCTGGTTCTCAATCCACTGAGCCACCCAGCTGCCCCCTAAATTAGCATCAATTCTAAGGCAGAAGGTAAAGGTTTTAAAAAAAGACTTAGACGGGCTTCAGTCTGCCTTGAGGGAGGCCATATCCACACCAGGGAGATCACAAATCCTTCAAGTCCTAAAATCGGCATTCCTAATAACACCGACAGTTCTCATATTCCCAATAGAGACATTTTGAGTTGTCTCGAAGGTACCCGATTCTCCAATGAGTGGTCCCTTCTTGGCTTTAGAAGGCTAAGCTAATTCAGCCCTGAAAACCCAAGAGAAGGCAATGGATCAGGAGGTGAGAGCAAGCCAGGGACAACCCAGCTCGGAGTCTAGTCTCCAGTCTGCTAATCAGGATGTCAATTCAAAGGAAGACTATAGAATAGGACTGGGTGGGGGAGGAGAGGCCCAGAATGGGGAGAGAACATGAAATAACAAACAAAGGAGGCCTAAAATAAAAAAGACGTATTTCTCAGAAACTCTGAAAGTGATGGAAATTCAGATCCAGAGAGGGCCCCCACTTAAAATAGCTCCCCTGGTTCTCTGGAGATTCCAATCCATTTTCACACAATTCACTAGAGACCCGGTTTTTAAAAAAAGAACAAAGCCAGGCCTTTCTCCCCAGCTCCATTCGCACTGTGAAAAGAAAGTTTGAAGGAAACTGGCCCGTCTCCACTGGCTGCAGCCTGATGAGCTGTCGGGGCTAAGGACAGTTCGAGGTCAGAGGGGCTGGAAGGAGATTTGTTCTAACACTTCTAAGCTCTCTGTTGCGTGCAGAGAAAAGGAGGCTACAAAGTGAACTGGGCAGGAGAGTGTGGACCAAGCACCCAAAGGGCGCTGATGGGGAGAAGGACTCACCTGTGAGCGGAAGGTCTGGCAGGTCCGAGAGCTTCGTCATGCCTTTGCCGGCCGGCCTGAGGCTGCTGTAGGTCGAGTGTCGCTGCAGAACGGGAGGGATACAAAGGACAGGTTAGTTCGGGATAGAGAGCCGGCCACAGAATCCTCACAGCATCCGGAAGCCCACCACCTGGTGTGGCTTCATCCTGAGCAGAGTCATCACACTCTCACATTTTTGTAGGTTCACAGATTTGTGAGAACGGACCTTAGAGGCCACAGAGTACATTGTGCAGATAGGGAAACTGAGGCCCACAGAGGGGAAATGACTTCACCAGGGTCATATAGAAAAGAAACAGCAGAATCAAGATTAGAATTCCAAACCCCCTACCATTTCCACTGTAACATGTTGTCTTTTTTTCTGAGTCATCTAGTCTGTTTAAAGGCCCCCCACCCTATTCATAGAGAAAGGATGGAGGCCCTGGGATGATGGTAAAATGGTATTTTCCTGTCCCTTTTCCAGGAAGCATTCCATTTCAACTCTGTGTAAAAATCTTCCCTTACAGAAGTCTACTAGGATGCTCTTCTTCTCATAGCATCTAAATCAGTTTCTCTGTAATTCTGCTCCCCATTCTGTTCTCCTTCTCCTTCAGACACCTGGAACTTGTCACGGTGATCCCAGCCAAGTCATCCTCTTTCTAGACTAACCATCAACAATCTGTTCACTGGATTCTCCTGAAAAGGTTCCTCTGCTTGGGGGAGAAGGACGAGTTTCTATTCAACACAATCTCTTTTCCATCTCACCGAGAATATTTCTAGAGAAGGTTCTCCACTGGGAAAATTGGATCTAGCACTTGAAGGGCTCTGGGTAGGTAAGATCCAGATGGTCTAAACTATACTCTTCTCCAGCTACAGCTAACTATAGAATCGGAGCTCTGGGTGGGGGTGAGATGAAGGCAAAGAGCCAGAGCCAGCCTCGTCTAGCAATTCCCCAGGCCCTTGGCTCCTCTCTGTCAAGATGGCGCTCAGACGAAATCTGTAAAGCCCTTAGAGTACATCCAACCAAAAAGCACCGCACCTATCTGGTGTCAGACATTAGGGATAGAAATCGACAAAATGAAATAATCTGCGACTTTAAGAAACAACACAAAGCAGGGATGGGCTCTCCGTTCCCATGCTTCCCTTTGGCTGACCTCCTTGGTACTGGCCCAATCACAAGCACTTACTCAGCATCTATTAGGTGTCTGACTTGTATGCTGGAACACGAAACAACCTGCACTCTCAAGAAGCTTCTGTTCCCTGTGTGACCCTGGGCAAGTCACTTGACCCCCATTGCCTAGCCCTTACCACTCTTCTGCCTTGGAGCCAATACACAGTATTGACTCCAAGACAGAAGGTAAGGGTTTAAAAAAAAAAAGAAGCTTCTGTTCTGACTAACAAGGAAGACAATAATGGCATATGCAAGTATAGACAAACATCATAAATTATAACTGGAATAAATAAAATAAATCCAATTACAAATAAATGCAGTTAAAGGAACAATGGTTTGGGAGGAAGGGATGATGAAAAGCTTCATGTGGAAGGTGGTGTTTCAGCTGGATCTTGAAGGAAAAGAAGAATTTCGGTGAGACTTCTATCCTTCCAAATGTGGTCTCCATTCAGCCCTTCTGAGGGCCCTCTATGCATCAGGGTCAGGGATGACGGTGTTCTAGGCGAGGGGTGTCAAGATGAAATGGAAATAGATCTCTGCTGCTGCATATTAATCTAGAGAACCAAGACTGTATATTGGTTCCAAGGTAGAAGAGCAGTAAGGGCTAGGCAATGGGGGTTAAGTGACTTGCCCAGGGTCACACAGCTAGGAACTGTCTGAGGTCAGATTTGAACCCAGAACCTCCAGGCCTGGCTCTTGATCCACAGAGCCTCCTAGCTGCCCCCAACTATGCTGTATACTCATTAATTTTGATGAACATTTTCCAATTACATTTTAATCTATTTCTCCTCTTTGGAATTTTCAGTATTTAACTACCAAACAATAGAAGAGTAACCACAGTGGCTCCTCTTGAATAACTCTTAGCCTCAAGGAAAACTAGAGTGTTTAGCAGTCCGTCTGTTCTTTTCTTTCCTCCTTTAATAAATGTATGTGCTTACAAAGTTTTAGTTAGTCCTGAAGGCAGGCATCTCCCAAATGGTTTATCATATATCGATTGGTTCCAAGTTGTCAGGCAGCTAGAGGCACGTTAAGATGGGCCAGGAGTCAGTAAGACCTGAGTTCAAATCCAGCCAGAGGTATTTATTTCCTATGTGACCTTGGGCAAGTGACAACATCTCTTAGTTTGCTCATCTGTAAAATGGGCATAAAATAGCACCTACTTCACAAGGTTGTTCTGAGGGTAAAATGAAAAGATATTTATGAAATGTTCTGTAAATCTTAGAGGACCATATAAATGTTATTACTATTGTTTTTATGATCCCTCAGAACCAGAAAGATGGAGTAGTTGTATAGAAGCCTCGAAAGGACATTTATTTCCACTCTGTTTTACAGAGGAGGAAGAAGGAACTTAAGTGAGCTACATGAAGATTCAAGGAATCGAGATCTTCAAGATCCTGCAGAAGCCATCCAAGTATCTGACTGGTGTGTCCTAATCCCTCTGATCTCTCAGCTTGAGCCCACTCTTCGTCCAAAGCTCTATATTTTTGTGGAAGAGTTTGCCTGAGACTATTAAGGGAAATACTTTTTACTGACTGTTCTTGTCATACGATCTTAGTAAAGACCTTTGCTACAAGTTAATTATGTCTCCTGGCCGATTGTTAATGGGAAGCACACTAGTAGGGATTCGTGAGCTACATTGTTAGAAAACATGGCTTTCTTAGAATCCGAGGCAGAACCAGTCCCCTGGAATAACCCAGATGGGGCAGTAGATACCCAACAACCTTCATTGAATCATTAAAACTGTTTTGAGTGAGATCCTGGGTAAGTCACTTGAGCCTCATTGCCTAGACCCCCAGACACTCTTCTGTTTTGGAACTAATACACAATATTGATTCTAAGACAGAAGGTGAGAGTTTTTAAAAATAGAGGCAATAATCCAGGATAATTTAAAGGCATTGTGGGGATAAAACAACAGTTGCCTTCCATAGAGTAGATATTCTAATAGGGGAATGGGGGACAAGATGTATAAAAATAACTAATATAATACAAAATATGATTCATTCTATAAGAGGGGCAACAATAGGGACTTGGGAAGGAAGAGAACACGTTTGGTTGGGGGCAGGTCAGTCCTTATGAAAGAGAAGACATTCAAACTGGACCATGAAGTTTTGCTAAGGGCACCATCTTGAATGTTTTGAGGTTGCCTGACCCTGGGGATACTAATCTATGTCCTATAGATTATTGCCCTTTGATCTTGGATGGGAGGGACCTCGGAGTTCATTCAGTCTAACCTCATCCATTTTTGCAAATGGGGAAACTGAGGCTTAGAGAGAATAAGGAATTTGCTCAAGTCACCTAACAGATCACACTCTATTGCTTCTAAGATCTCTTAGGTCTCTTGATGTTACTTCAATTTTAAATTACAGAATAGTTGCCTAATTGCATTTGACATGGGAAGTTTTTCCCCTGTTTGGAATATCCAAAGAGCTTTGGGTTTGGAGTCAAAGGATCTGAGTTTGAATCCAGTTTATGTCCATTTGGACCTGAGTTACCTTGGAGATATAACCTAACATAGGGGCTGGAGAGGTGGGCTTGGAGTCAGAGTTGGAAGGGGTTGGAATAGATGGCCTCTATGGTGCCTTCCAGCTTTTGATCTATGATTTCTGAGGTCATTTCTTCTTGCTGGGCCTCAGTTTTCTCATCTGAAAAATGGGAGGTTTAGACTAGATAACTAACTACTAAGGCCCCTTCTATCTCTAAAACTGAAATCATAACTAAAAAAAAGAAATAAGGAAAGAGAGGAAGGAAGGAAGGAAGGAAGGAAGGAAGGAAGGAAGGGAAAGAGAAAGGGAAGGAAAGAAAGAAAGCAGGCTGAGTTACTGAAGTCCAGTTGCCTGTAGTACTCTAATATAAATTAGTTTCAAACCATGTTTATTTGACTGACAAAAGTAAATAAGAATATCAAATTAAAAAAAAAAACTAAAACTAAATAGAGAATGAGGGGGGAAGGACACAGAACCCCTAAAAAGAAAGGAGGCAGTTTTGAGGGATAAAAGAGAGAAAGAAGAAAGGGAAAATTGTGGAAGATTCTGTACTTTTCTAGTTTGCCCCACACTGGCCTGTTTATCTTCAGCTGGGCCAGAACAAACAGAAAATGAGCACTTAGGGGTTTTGTTTTTTCATGCAGCTGCAAATGCAATCAGTTCAGCTGCTCAAGATTAATGAAAAATTTTTTTTAAATTTTATTTTTTTAAACCATGCTGACTCCATATAAAGGAATCTCATTTCCAAGGAATTTGTTAAGTAAGCCATGGATGTATTCTCCAGAAACATGTCCTAGGACGCAAACACTTCCCCTAGGGGGTCTACAGGGTAGCAGAAGTTTATTTTTGTGAAGAGAATTTAGATCCCCCTTTTTTACAAGAAAGAAGCCGAGGTAAAAAAAAAAAAAGAGGCGAGCCAGCCAGATCACAGAGAGGTGATGCTGTTTCCGGAAATATGGGGAAAAAAATTAATGATTTCTAAAGGATGAAAAAGAGAACAGCTGCCATGCACTGGGTTGAGAGGCAGGAAGACCTGAGTTTAAGTCCTGATTCAGATTAGCTGTATGGCCTTGGGCAAGTTATTTACCTTGTATTTGCCTCAGCTTTCTCATCTGTAAAATGGGAGTAATTATAGCCAGGATATGAGGATACAATGAGACGTACTTGTTTTGTTGAGTCATATCCCATTTGGGATTTTTTTTTTTAAACCCTTACCTTCTGTCTTGGAGTCAATACTGTGTATTAGCTCCAAGGCATTAGAGTGGTAAGGGCTAGGCAATGGGGGTCAAGTGACTTGCCCAGGGTCACACAGCTAGGAAGTATCCAAGGCCAGATTTGAACCCAGGACCTCCCATCTCTAGGCCTGACTCTCAATCCACTGAGCTACCCAGCTGCCCCCTTGGGATTTTCTTGACAAAGACCCTGACGTGGTTTGCCATTTCTTTCTCCAGTTCATTTGCTAGATGAGGAACTGAGATTAACAAACTGAAGTGACTTGCTCAGGATCACACAGGTATTAAATGTCTGAGGCTGAATTTGAACTCAGGAAGATGAATCTTCCTGGCCCAGGCCTGGCACCCTATCCATTGGCACCACCTCGCTGCTCCAATACATGCAATGCCCTTTGTAAACCTTAAAGTTCTCTATATATGCTAATGCAAGGAGGAATCTTTCCCATGACAATATTTGATAATTCAGTCAAGATAAATTTATTAAGTGGCTCCTCTGTGCTAAGCACTGGACAGATTCTGATCTCAAGGAGATTACAATCTGATGGGGGAATGAATAAATAAATACACAATATATTATTAATCATTATATTATTAATTATTGCATAATTATTAATAACACATTATTAATGTATTAATAATTCTATATGTAAACATGGTTTAGACAGGATGTTAGCATCAATAGAAGGGGAAGGCCCCAGAATGCAGGGGACCGGGAAAGGCTTCCTGCAGAAGAGGCGATTAGCTCAGAACTGAAGGAAATGGGAGAATGAGATAAAGAAGGAAAGATAAGGAGAGAAAATGCCCACTGTGGTTGTATGGGAGAAGCAGAAGGCAGACCAGTGCCACTGGACTGAAGAGTACTGGGGAGCTCTAAGGTGTAAAAGGGCCAGAAAAGTAGCACGAAACCAGGTTCTGGGGGGCTTTGAAAGCCAAACCCGGACTCTTTTCTATTTGATCCTGGACCCCCTGGAGCTTACTTATTGGGGGTGCTGGGGTGTGTGTGAAATGATTGGACCCACACTTTGGGGAAATCACTTTGGCAACTGAGGGATGGACAGCCTGGAGGGAGGAGAGCCTTGAGGCAGGCAGACACCTTACAATAATCCAGATGTGAAGTGATGAGGGTGGTGTCAGGAGAGAAGGGAGAAGGTTTGAGAGATGCTGCAAGGGTAAAATGAACAGAGTTGGCAACAGATTGAATGTGTGTGTGAGAGAGAGACAGAGACAGAGAGAGACAAAGACAGAAATAGAGAGAGAAACAGAGACAGAGAGACAGACAGATTGAGAAAGAAAGACAGACACAGATACAGGCAGAGTTGGAAACAGAGAGAAGAGAGACAGAGACAGACAGACAAAGAGAGCAAGAAATGGAGAGAGAGAAATAGAGAAAGAGAAAGATAGAAGGAGAGAGAAGAGAGATGGATAGAAAACAGAGAAGTAGAGAGAAATAAAGAGAATGACAGAGAAAGAGATACAGAGAGAGAAATAGAGAGACAGATAGACACAGAGACAGAGAAAGAGAGAGATTGAGAGAGAGAGAGAGAGAGAGAGAGAGAGAGAGAGAGAGAGAGACAGACAGACAGAGAGACAGACAGACAGACAGACATCACGGTACCCTCAGTAGTCACAGGAAAGTTAGGAAGAAGGCAACATAGAGGGCAAAGATAAGTTTTGTACATGTTAAGTTTAAGATATTTAAAGGACATCCAGAGTCCAAGATGTCCAATACGCAGTGGGAGCTGGGAGACTAAAGATTCAAGAGAGAGGTTAGGGCTAGATAAATAGATTTGAAAATCATCTGCATAAAGATAATTGAATCCACAGGACCTCTAATGAGATCACCAAGTGAAATATTATAGAGGAAGAAGGGAAGAGGGTCTGGGACAGATACTCATAGCTGATAGACTCCTTGGTTCCTACTAATTCATCACTCTGCTTAAGAAAACTCAGCTGGGGCAGCTCAGTAGCACAGTGCATTGAGCACAGGCTTTGTGTTGGGAGGATCTGTGTTCAAGTTTGGCCTCAGATGCTTCCTATCTGTGTGACTCTATTGTTGAACCCTTGCTTGCTTTAGAATGAATACTAAGAGGGTTTTTTTTTTTTTAAGGAAAAGTCAGCCAGATCTCTTCTTTTTTTGCAGAGATATAGAGACATTTCCTAGCTCTGTGACCCTGGACAAGTCACTTAACCCTGTTTGCTCTCAGTTTCCTTATCTATAAAATGAGCTGGAGAAGGAAATGGCAAACCACTCCAGTGTTTTTGCTAAGAAAACTTCCAAAGGGGTCACAAAGAATTGGATACAACTAAAAATGCCTAAACTACAACCAAAGGGATTATGGGGGAGAAATGTTGCACGTATCATCGGACACAGTTGCTGTGATGGGTGTTGGTTAATTTTGCCTCACTGTTTTTTTACCCTTCCCACCCCCCCTTTTTTATTGTTCATTTCAGTGGAGACAGATTTGGGAAATAATGGTAATGGGAAAACAAAAGATATAAACAAAGGCTTTTAAAAATAAATTAAAAAAACAAAAACAAAAAAGGGAAAAGTCAGACACAAAGAATTCAGGCCCAGTCACATCTTTGACTTCCAATGACTTCCTCCCCCATCTTCCTCTCTGAAGAATTTTCCTATTGTTCAAACAAATGTCAAAAATAACTCCCTGGTGGCCTTTCCACCTTCCACATGCCCTCACCTTCTGAACAGTGAGTCACAGCTGAACACGACTGGCTTTCAGCTGCCAAGATCCCCCCTTGCTGTGCCCTGCCAGCTCTCCGTGCTGTCTGCCCAAAGTTGACTCTGGCATGGTCTGGGCATCTGGCTATTTTCATTCTTCGCCATTTTCTTTCCTGAATCTGCATCTACCCTCATCCACCTCCCTAGGATCTACTTGGCTTGGAGGCGGGGTGGTAGTGGAAGTGGGGCTGCCACGAACAGAGCCCACTAGCTCTGGAGTGAGGGGTTCAAATCAAAGCTGATGGCACCCTTTGCCCAAGACACTGAGCCATTGAGTTCCTTTCTTTTCTGGGCCCAAACTCTCAGCACCTGTAAAATGAGAGGATGGGACCCTTCTAGCCCTGGGATCTTATGATCTTCCTATCCAGTCCCCGGGACAAGGAGGGGCAGACAAGAGATCACTGGCCTCTCCTCATATCTAAATGATTCGATTTTAAGAACCTCATCGCTAAAACGCTGCTTTTTTAAACCCTTCTCATCCATCTTAGAATTGTCTTAGAGCCTTAGATCCTTAGGTTCTTTCTCTTTCTTTCTTTCTTTCTTTCTTTCTTTCTTTCTTTCTTTCTTTCTTTCTTTCTTTCTTTCTTTCTTTCTTTCTTTCTTTCTTTCTTTCTTTCTTTCTTTCTTTCTTTCTTTCTTTCTTTCTTTCTTTCTTTCTTTCTTTCTTTCTTTCTTTCTTTCTTTCTTTCTTTCTTTCTTTCTCTCTTTCTCTCTTTCTCTCTTTCTCTCTTTCTCCCTTTCTCCCTTTCTCCCTTTCTCCCTTTCTCTCTTTCTCTCTCTCTCTCTCTCTTTCTCTCTTTCTTTCTCTCTTTCTTTCTTTCTTTCTTTCTTTCTTTCTTTCTTTCTTTCTTTCTTTCTTTCTTTCTTTCTTTCTTTCTTTCTTTCTTTCTTTCTTTCTTTCTTTCTTTCTTTCTTTCTTTCTTTCTTTCTTTCTTTCTTTCTATCAATCCAGTACTTAGAATGTGTATTAGTTCCAAGGCAAAAGAGCAGTAATGACTAGGAAATGGGGGGGACGGGACTTTGCTAAGAAATATCTGAGGCTAGATTTGAACCCAGATTTCTCTATCCACTGAACCACCTTGCCACCCCACAAATAGTTTTTCTTTGAATCCCCAGCATCCCACAAATGCTTACAAAATGCCTTTTCTCTGTGTGTCTGTCTGTCTGTCTATCTTTCCAGCTACCGCCAGTAATCTCAGTGAATTTCCTAAGCTTTTATTACACGTAATGAGAGCCGTCATTTGAGAAGTGACTTTTATATCAATTAATCCAAAGGCTTGACTTCATGAGAAACTAACTTGCTTCCACTCAGCATTTATGTGAACAAGGAGTACCAACCCACGCCTGCCTCCAGCCTCGTCTGCTCTGTAGAGAACGCACAAGTCACAGAAAGGCTCGGAGAAGTCAAAGGATTTTTTCTAGGTGGAAATACAAAAAAAGGAGGCTTCTTGTCACCGCTTCTGTATACAGAGTGTAGACGGATATTGCCTCTGAAAGAACCACGCAGTGTGGTTCAGTAGACAGAAGATGAGCTGGCCTGAGAAATAAGGAAGAAGCAGACCAGCCAGGCTTCTCACATCTACCTCTTAGAACTGCTGGCATCCTTCAAAGCTCAGCTGAAGCCGCCTCCTCCTTTCCTGATCCCCCCCTGTTATGCTTCTGCTCTTCCCCTGGAAATGGCTCTGAACATATTTTGTATGAGATTCTCTAAGTGCACGATGATCTCTCCCAATAGGAAACAAGATCCTTTGGCATTTATGGGATTGAGCTGAGTTCAAGGAGTGCCTCTAATATATACCGGCAAGTCAGGGGTTATGTTATTAACTTGGATTTCAGAGTCTGTGGGTAGATTTCAGGATGGGAGCTCTGATGGGAGGGGATTTTTGCTAATCTTTAGCTTCCTTTGTCATCCATATCTTTAGTTTATGGATTTAAAAACCTTATTCTGAGAAGGGGTCCATCGGCTTCACCAGACGGCCAAAGGGATCTAGGACACACACACACACACACACACACACACACACACACACACACACACACACAAGATTAAGAATCCTTGTTTTAAGAGTATAAGTTACATAGGGATGGCCAATTGAGAGTTCTTCATCCCAAAGAAATCAGAGGTCCACCCTATAATTGGGGAAGGAGAGCAAAGGGGAACAGAGTAGGGACTTAATAATTGCTGAAAGAGTGATTGATATTAGGCACAGTCTAAAATCCCTTCCCAGTGGATTTTAAGAGGTTCAGCTAAATTATTTAAGATAAACAAAGCCTGCTCCTTCCAGGGCTTTTAAGCAAACAATCACCAAAAGGATAGCTAATTATTTGTGTCTGCATCTACAGGAGGACAGATAAGAGTAAGTAAGTTTTACTTCCTAATACCAAAAAGCAACAATATTTCTAAGAGGCCATTAATGACATAGGAGATAATAGTTCTAATAATATTAGTCTTAAACCTAGAAATGTAGCCTTGGGCTAAGTGTTGTTATTTTGTTTTTGTTCAGTTGTTTTCAGTTGTGTCCGACTCTTCGTGACCCCATTTGGGGTTTTCTCAGAAAAGCTTGCCATTTCCTTCTCCAGCTCATTTTACAGATGAGTCAACTAAGGCAAACAAGGTTAAGTGACTTGCCCAGGGTCCCATTACACAGCTTGTAAGTGTCTGAGGCCAGATTTGAACTTGGGTCTTCCTGACTCCAGCATTTCCTGGCACTCTATTCACTTCACCATCTCACTGCCACTCTTGTTAAGAGTGTCTTAAATGCGGAATTCTGACCCTTCAAGGAGATCATACCATAGAAAGCACAGGGACTCCTCAGAATAAGGTTTTAAAATCCATATCCTGGGTCAGTGATGGCGAACCTTTTAGAGGGGTAGATGATGTAAGAAATGTCCTCTGGCAAGAGGGAAGGTACCAGCCTGGTCCAGCATCCCTTTGGCTTTCTAGTAACAAACTGGTGAATTCTGTGCTAGGGCTATGGTGCACATGCATGCCATAGGTTCACCACCATGGTCCTAGGTTAAGTTAGCATTCACCCCAGAAATATCTCTTTCTAAGCTAAATACTATTAGGTTAATGGCATTCTTGGTAAAATATTTATTTAGCATATTGGCTACCAAGTGGGTCCTAGAGGTAGGCAGACAAAAACTCAAGGTCCCAGTGAACTTTCACAGTCCATAATTTGGAAACACACTTTCACTTTCTCTGACCATTTTAAAAAAAAATGCGTTTCCTTGTCAACTTAGAATATAGGTCAGTTTTATATCAGATTTCCATCATCTTTCAGTTTCTTTGTCCCTTTCCAACATAGTTCAGTTTCACCATCCATTTCCAATATCTCCAATCAGTTTCTTTGTCCACTTCCAATAAGTCAATTTCATTGTTTATTTCCAACCTCCAGCAATTTCATCATCCATTTCCATTGCCTCTGTAATCTCCATTTTAAAAGATGCTTGGAGGCAACCAGGTGGATGGATGAGTGGATAGATAACTGGATCTGGAGTCAAGAAGACCCAAGTTCAAATCTAGCCTTAAGAGTTTCCAGCTGTGTGATCCTGGGCAAGTTGCTTAACTAACTCTCAGTTTTCCCCTCTGTAAAATGAGAGTGCCTACCTTCCAGAGTTATCAGTGAAGATAAAATGAAATCGTATTTGTTAAGTGCTTTACAAATCTTAAAATGTTATAGAAATACTAGCTAGGGATGCTTTAGAAAGAAAACAAAAAACAAAAAAATAATCTCACAGTCCTGGAACTTTCTTTTCTTTCTAGACAATGGGAAAGAAAAATTCTCAACAAGATCCTGAAAAGTTCACAACTGTCCCTTTGGGACCTTGATAGGCTTAATGGTTTATGTCAGTTTCATTAAAAATGTATTTTTCCCTCCCCAGCTTAGAACATTGACATTTGGTGTTCCTTAGAAAACAAACAGATCGGTTTTCACTGCCCTTTGGTGGCCTGGGTGAATGTAATAGGATAACATCATCTCAGACTGTACCACTGACTTCCTCCCACCCATCATCTGCTCCAGTAAGGCATCTTTTCATACCTGTATGGGGGAGACTGCGGCCGCTGGTGCTGTCCTCACTGGAATTCCACTCAGGGGACTCCTGGGGGTCTTGTGCACTGAGACACTCTGCCCAGGGCCACCTGCCAAAGAAAAAGTTGATGAGGTTTATGTGCTCTGTTAGTCTAGTCAGGAAATCACCATCAGTGCTTGAACTGAGGGAGAATAGATCCTGGATTTTGAGCTGGAAGGGGCTTTTGAGGTCATTTGGTGTAACCCCTTAACTTTGCAGATAAAGAAATTGAAGTCCTGACTTACCCATGGTCACACAGGTAGTAAATGTCAGGGGCAGAACTTGAACCCGGGGCTTCTGACTCAAGCACTAGCCCTAGTTCTCCCATACTACAATGCTTCTCTGTCAGAGTGGGACACCACTTTGCCACTTCTGCCAAGGGCCAACATCTAAAGTATTAATTTTGGGGGCCAAGAACTCATCCTAAGACATTACTTGTAAACCATTTCTCTAGACAATATATAATACTTGGGAATCTACAAAGAAAAACACGGGAATTATATTAACACAATTACAAAACTCTTCACACAAAGAAAGTTAGATCTAAACAATTGGAAAAACACTAACTGTTCATAATTAGGCTGACAATCCTACCTAAATCAATTTATTTATTCAGTGCCATACCAATCAAACAAACAAAAAAACTCTATTTTATAGAACCAGAAAAAGTAACAAAATTCTTCTGGAAGAACAAAACAAAAGATCAATAATATCAAGGGAATTAATAAAAAAAATGTGAAGGAAGGTGGCATAGCAGTGCCAGATCTTAAACTGTACTATAAAGTACTGATCATCAAAACAATTTGATACTGGCTAAGAAATAGAAGGGTGGATCAATGGAATAGATTAGGGGTAAATGATATGCAATCTAGTGCTTGACAAACCAAAAGATCCCAGCTTTTGAGATAAGAATTCACTATTTTACAAAAACTGCTGGGAAATTTGGAAAACAATATGGCAAAAATTAGGTATAGATCGGTCTCTCACAGCCCATGCCAATATAAGATCAAAATGGGTATGTGACACAGACGGCAAGGGTAATATTATAATTAGGGGAACATAGAATAGTTTACCTGTGAGATCTATGGAGAAGGGAAGAATTTATGACCAAACAAGAGACAAGAGACCATTACAAGATATAAAATGAATAATTTTGATTATATTAAATGTGAACGGTTTTGTACAAACAAAACCAATGCAACCAAGATTAGAAGGGAAACAACAAACTGGGAAAAACAAAGGTCTCAAGTATATTAAGAACTAAGTCAAATTTATAAGAATAGAAGTCATTCCTCAATTGACAAATAGTCAAAGGATATGAATAGGCAGTTTTCAGATGAAGATATCAAAGCTATCAATAATCATATGAAAAAATGTTTTAAATTCCTCTTGATTAGAGAAATGCAAATTGAAACACCTCTGAGGTAACACCTCACACCTATCAGATTAGCCAATATGACAGTAAAGGAAAATGATAAATGTTGGAGGGAATGTGGCAAAACTGGGACACCAATATATTGTTGGTGGAGTTCTGAACTGATCCAACCATTCTGGAGGGCAATTTGGAACTATGCCCAAAGGGCTATAAAAGAATGCATATCCTTTGATTCAGTAATACCAATACTAGGTCTGTATCCCAAAGAGATAAAAAATATGGGAAAGGAACTGCTTGTATAATATATTTTAATAAATTTATAATTGATCTTTTTATGGTGGAAAAGAATTGGAAATTGAAGGGATGTCCATCAAATGGTGAATGGCTGAACAAATTGTGGTATATGATGGTGATGGAATCCTATTGTGCTATATGGAATGATGAACAGGATGATTTTGGAAAGATCTACATGAACTGATGTAGAGTGAAATAAGCAGAACCAGGAGAACATCACACACAGTTGTGGAATGATCAACTGTGAGAGACTTAGCTACTCTCAGCAATACAATGATCCAGGACAATTCTGAGGGACTTATGAAAAAGAATGCTGTCCACCTCCAGAGAAAGAACTGTTGGAATCGAAATGAAGATGAAAGCATAGCATTTTTCAATTGTTTATTTGGGTTTATATTTTGGGGTTTTGGTTATAAAAATGAACAATATGAAAATATATTTTGCATGATAATACATATATACCTCAAATTGAATTGCTTGCCAGCACTGGTGGGTGGAAGGGAGAGAGATGAATTCAATCATATAACTTACGAAAATTTGTGTGGAAATTTGTTATATGTAATTGACTAAAGAAAGAAAAAAAAAGAAAAGAGAGAGAAAGAAACACAGAGAGGAAACAATGAAAGAAAGAAAGAAAGAAAGAAAGAAAGAAAGAAAGAAAGAAAGAAAGAAAGAAAGAAAGAAAGAAAGAAAGAAAGAAGAAAGAAAGAAAGAAAAGAAAGAAAGAAAGAAAGAAAGAAAGAGAGAGAGAAAGAGAGAAAGAGAGAAAGAAAGAAAGAGAGAAAGAAAGAAAGAAAGAAAGAAAGAAAGAAAGAAAGAAAGAAAGAAAGAAAGAAAGAAAGAAAGAAAAAAGAAAGAGAAAGGAAGCAAGAGAAAGAAAGCAAGGAAGGAAGGAAGAGAGAAAGAGAGAAAGAGAGAAAGAGAGAAAGAGAGAAAGAAGAAAGAAGAAAGAAAGAAAGAAAGAAAGAAAGAAAGAAAGAAAGAAAGAAAGAAAGAAAGAAAGAAAGAAAGAAAGAAAGAAAGAAAGAAAGAAAGAAAGAAGAAGAAAGAAAGAAAGAAAGAAAGAAAGAAAGAAAGAAAGAAAAGAAAGAAAGAAAGAAAGAAAGAAAGAAAGAAAGAAAGGAGGGAGGGGAGGGGAGGGGAGGAAGGAAGGAAGGAAGGAAGGAAGGAAGGAAGGAAGGAAGGAAGGAAGGAAGGAAGGAAGGAAGGAAGGAAGGAAGGAAGGAAGGAAGGAAGGAAGGAAGGAAGGAAGGAAGGAAGGAAGGAGCCATCTCTTTTGTTCCCATCAGTGAAGGAATGATTAGGTCAGTTTTAGTTTGGGGCAGGGGAAGGGGCCCAGACTGAGAGAGTAGGGTTCACCAGGGCTAACTCAGTGGTAGGAAAGGAAGTCTGGGAGCTCAAAGTAGGAAGTATTTATTACCCAAGCCATTTCCCTCTGTTTCCCCCCCTACTTCCAAGGTCTGAATATAGTAAGAGAACAAGTCAGAGCTAGAAGGACCGTTGGAGATGATCTTGACCAACTTCTTCATTTCAAAGGGGGGAAGACAGGCCCAAGAAATGAAGGGACTACAAATGCAAGGTCATTTGGGCAATTAGGGGCAAAGCCAAGACTCAGAATTAGATCTCCCCATTCCCACTCCAGTGCTGTGTTCGGAGCCTAATTTCCATGAAAGTGATCACCAGAGTCTTTTGTGGAGACAAGCATGCTGCAGATGTCATAAGATGGACGTGCTTGGCTTGTGTGTGGACAGAGGGGAGAGGGGACAGGGAAGGGAGGTGGGCAATGCTCCATGGATCCCGTACCTGAGCATCCAAGGTCAAATGACTTGATCAGCGACTTAACAGTAGCTGCTGACTCTGAAGGTGTTGGGGAAGTTCTGCTCACACAGATCCCTTGCCACCGGCTGGGGCCATCCATTTCGGAAGAATCTGGCTCTTCATTTACAGATCTGTGTGGAAAGGCAGAACAAGATGAATAAGGAGGGAGTAAGGGGGGGATATAGAAGTTTCTGAGAGCGACGGAGTATGAGAAAACGAGCAGGACTGGGGTGGGGGAGAAGAGTCCCAAGTTTCAAGTCATTCCTTCTCTTTGCCAGTTACATTCATTGCGTTAGGAATTATTTTGGGTCCTATTATCTACTTATAAATAAGATAGCGTTTCTCTTGAGAAGTTCCTTGGGCTGGCCTAAAATAGCGATTCTATGTATAGCCCTAACCAGCTGTGTCAACCACAATAGCGCTAGACTAAACAAGCCTCTGGGAGGATGCTCTGGGTCTCCAGGTGAGGACCAGTTTCCTGCCTTGTTGCAAGCTTCCTGGCATCTCAGCACCATCTTTACAGGGGTCAGCATTACAGAAACACTGTCAGAGCTGGAGCGAGACCTTGGGGATCCTCTCATCCAGGCTAATTTTTCAGAGAAGATGACTGAAGC
This sequence comes from Monodelphis domestica, assembly GCF_027887165.1. NCBI lineage: Eukaryota > Metazoa > Chordata > Mammalia > Didelphimorphia > Didelphidae > Monodelphis > Monodelphis domestica. The sequence goes on along the minus strand of NC_077228.1, from coordinate 513,407,665 downwards.
AAAGCTGCTTCCTTAAGGTCACCCAGCTAGGTTGGTGGCAGATCCAGGGCTAGAATCCCGAGTTCTGATCTAGCATCCTGAGACAAAAGGACAACTGAACCCGACATAAAAACCCAAAGGGAAAACATCTTGCTCGTTTATGTTGATAAACAGTGTAAAGACCTAAAATGTGAATGATGTGCCAATACTCCTGACTCAAATTATTATTATAGCTCCTAAGCTTTGGCAATTTAATTTGTTGGTCCTTAGTTCCCCAAACCTTCTCTTCCTAGAATAAACTGAACAGGGTCCAGAACTCTCCATGCAGTTAAAAAAAAGTGGTGTCTTTTGAATAAAATATACTCCACTACAAAAGTCCAAATAAAATCCCGCCATTCCTTGCCTCCTCATCCTCCCTCTGGCCCTAGCTTTGTCTCTGCAATCTAGTCACCCTGCCAAGAAGTTAACTAGATATTCAGAGTAAGGAAGGAACTTTAGTTGAAAACAGCCAGTCCAACTCACACTCATTTTGGAGACGGGGGAAACCAAGTCCCCCAAAATGGGGCAAGTTGGGAGAGAATTGAGGCAGGGAGGCCAAACAACAAGCTATAACAATAGTCTAGGTGGGAGGTGATAAGGGTCTGAGCCAATAATCCTGAAATTGTACCTTAAAGTTTACAAAATATATATAAATGTATATCAATACTCGGAATCTTACAACGAACCTGGGTGTTTAGTGCTCCAGGAATTATAATTCCCATTTACAGATAAAGAGGAGGTTAGAGGATTAACATAAGTTATTCAACTGGTAAATATCTGAGGCTGGATTTGAACCCAGATTTTGACTTCAATTCCAGCACTCTCTCCCTTAAGAAAGTTCACAGACCATGGTGGATTGACTCCGTGGTACTCTTTCTCTCTGACAAAAAGAAATAGAGTGAAGATGGGGAGGAAAGGAATTAGGGCACGTCAATCCCAGAAGAGAAGGGGAGACGACTCATGTTTCTATTCCTGACGATATCCAGGGTGGTCTTTAATGGAACTGGCTACTTGTCTTTTAACTAATTCACTTAGGGTACTTTTATGCTTTTTTGAAATGCAGGCCATCCCTGGAAGGCAGATGGTTTGGGAAATCCATCTTAATTCCATTTTCCAGTAATCCAATAAGAAGTTCTGAGTGTACCCCTCCTCCCTGGCATGCTGATGGCTTTGTCCAATCTCTTTCAATTATCCAAAATTTGCCATTTGTCTTTGTATCCCTAGCGCTTAACACAATGCCTGGCCCAGAGTAAGAGCTCAGTAAATGCTTGTTGACTCAATGAGTGAATGAATAAAATCTTCCATTGTTTAAAAAAAAACAAACCAACCCAACACAACAAAGCAGAAAACTCACTTGGATTTAATTTATGATACCAAAGCTAATGTGATTCCTTCCCATGAAATTGGATAAAATCAAAACTGCTGGCTTGGCTCTCCACTGGGAATAGTTTAGTCCCCCTCTGTCTGAAGGTACTGCTTGGAAAGGGCATTCCAGGAAGACTATTAGGATGAGACAAATTTATTTTGGGGGGATCAGCAAGGAAGACAGGCTACCAATTACTTAGGAAACATCCTTTTTTTTAAAGCCAGCCCTTTGGGGTAGGAACATCCTCTCTAGATTCAGACTGGCAACTTCTCTGTACATTAGATTGATTAAATGACCTGCTCTGTCTACATCTGAGGTGGAACACGAACTCAGGCCTTCTTAACACTCTCTAACCCCTCTACTGCACCGTTTCTAAGTTATGCTCTAAGAGATTTAAAATAAAACACCCACCAAATGATTCCCTCCACACCCTGCCATCCCCAAAGGCAGTAAACCAAGATTTATCATCACAGAACAACAGAATGAATATCAGAACTGGAGAGGGCCTTTTCATCCTCGTCTTAGAGGTGAGAAAACTGAAGCCCCAAAGGGAAAGTGACTTGTCCAGGGTCACACAGCAAGTAGCACAACCAGGATGAGAACCCAAGTCTAATGGAATTAAGATACATCAAAGCTTGAAATGAATAAGCACGGGGTCAGGGGGTAGGGAGCGGGGAGATTTATTATCTATTTAACAGCACAACTGGGTCTTTCTGATTCTCACAATCACAGGACATCAGAAGTCATCTAGTTAAACTTAAACCCAATCTAAAATCACTCTGGTGATGCCCTGGACAAACACACAGTCATGCAGCTTTTGCTCGAAGGCCTCCAATGAGAAGAATCCTGCTACTTTTCCTGCAAGCAACCCCTTCTACTCTGGGATAGCTAGGCAATTCCTCCTGAGAGTGAGGCCAAGCTGTTTGTATGAAAATCACGGGCACTTGATTGAGACAGAAACTAGAAGGCATTCTTTATCCAGGCAGTATCCCGACTTGCCAGCTAAAAACAGGGTTTCTGAATTAAATCTCCTAGGAAGGCCTCGTTTCCTTTTTTCCAAAATAAATTAGACACAAACCCGGGGCTTTCTTCCCTTGCTTTTTCCTCCCTCCCACTCTACTCTGAGCACTTAGACTATAAGAGGGGCTGGATAAACCCTTGGTGCTGGCCTGATTCGTACTGCCTCTCCTCTGTAGTTTCCTATTTTAGCTTTGATCTGAAATGAGTCTGTCATACGGCACTCCAGAATATTTAAAGAAAATAGGGATCCCCCATCTCGGGCACACCTAGGCTCTCCTTTCAAATCTTACTGCTTCTCTTTGAAATACAGCTTGCTGGCAAAGGTAAGGACAGCCTCTGCCCCAGACTCCTCCCTTCCTCACACTCTGCTCCCATCATCCCCCCCCCTTTTTTTTAATTAAAAAGACTCGAGTGGTCTTCCTTTGAAAATGTCAGTTACCAACAAGTGGCTAGTGATTAAACAACTCTCCAGAGGCTCTTTGAAACAGGTCCATTTATTAGTAGAGTTTTCACATAGAAAAGCCAGTAGCGGATACAGGTGGTGCAAGGAGAGCCCAAAGGGCTATGGGTAGGTGAGCTTGTCCATTCACATGTCGGGCACCCTCCTTGGCATGCAGTCACTCAGAGCACCCCCTGCTAGGGAGATGGCAAAGCTGCATGACCCAGAACCCACAAGAGGCCAAGTCGAGACAGTTTCTGAAATATATGTGCAGAGGCACAGGAAGCCTTTCTTCTGATGTCCTGGAGAGATTTTCTAATGATTCTCTGCTGACACCAGGAAAAGCCTCCCTGACCGTACACTTGCCCTGAGTGAAGCTACACAGACTTCGACCCTCCCTGATGTTATAGTTGGTGGGCAATTACTCTTGCCCCATGCATTGAATAATTAAATGCTGCAAAAAAGTTAAATAAAAAAAAAGCAAAAATAAAACAAACCCCGCCCCCCCCTTTGTATTGCCTGTTATAAACCAGACCCTCAAATTAGGGAGGTTTCTGACTATTGGGATTTGCTGAATTCAATCCAGATCTTTCCAAAGGCACAAACTCTAGGACATGTCCAGAAAAGTTTCCACCACCTTTATCAGACATCGCCACCTAGTGTACATCCCATTAAAAAAAGCCCATAGGGGCTGGTCCAAGGCAGGTTGGTTCCATCCATCTGGTGGTTGCCTTTGGCTTTCAGTAAAGGGAAGCTTAGTATCATCAACTGTCTTCCTCTCCTTGCTCAACTACATCCTCTGCTGGTCATCCATTGATATCAACTCCTCGTTGCATCCATTCTGTCCCTTGGCTGGAGCCATGCTTTCAGTGCAGTGGGGCTGGCTAGTTCATCGAGGGTGAAGGAGAAAGCAGGATGAAGAGGATGGACAGCTTTCTGGCTCTGTCCAAGTCGAGTCTTCACAGTATGGCTTCATTATTTTGTATTGTGAATTCCTAGAATATTCATGTTAAAATGGAAATAGAAAATAAACACATGCATGCCAAAACAAAACAAAATGAACAAACAAAACCCTGGTCTTGGGCTCTCCACCATGTTGGAATCCCCACGCCACTTTTCTCTTCCACGAAGACGAGTCATGGAGAACTGAATGAAATGACAATTCACAAGCTCTTGGCCATTTTGTACTCAGGGTGATCCTGAGATGTCCTGGAAGGGGGGGGGGGGTGGCTTTGGTGTTCTTCCATGGGCAACCCCAAGCTCTTGAAACTTTTTACTCATCTCTTGTGTATCCAGAGAGATTTCTGTTTTCATTTCAAAAAGAAAACCTGTTGCATCTTGGGAGAAAAAGGACTGAAGAAAAGGATGAAGGATGTTAAGGCTGACCAGGGCAGTGACTCCATCCACAATGGGGTGTAACACAAACAGACTGCATTCCCACGGTGGGAGATGGTGGGAAATTACTTGGGAAATAATTTGGCTCTTTGTAAAGAAATGCTCTTTTCCTAAAAAGATTTCCCCCTTCAGGCAGAAGAGGCTGAAGTGTCCAGTCATGGCAAGGGCAGGTCTGTCTTTTTCTTGCTCCGGGCTGTGCTAGCTGGCAGAGACCAGGGCACTGTGAAAACAGAAGAAAAAAATGGGAAGGGGAGGGATGGTAAAGGCATTACACCATGTGAAGAGATCTCAGCTTTACAGCCTCCATGTTGGGATTAGATGGGAAACACCTTATCTGAGGGAAAAAAAACTATCACTAAAAGAGAGCCTGGTAGAGGGCTCTTGGGATCCGCCTCTCCTTCTCTCTGCGTTGTAAACAATGACCAGGTGCCAAAGCCTGGCGCCATCCCACTGGGTCCCCACCAGTGAACAATTATGTTGGGAGGGCAGATCCGCATTGTTAAAAAGTCAAGGTCATCTGCAGTGGAAGAAGCCAATTTAGGCAGTGGCTTACGTAGCCCTCTATTGTCCTGAAGGTCTCGAGAGCCTACAGTAGGGGTTCTTAACCTAGAGTCTGTGAACTTGATTAAAAAGTATATGTGTGTAAGTACATATGTGTATACATGTATGCGTTCATATGGATGGGATAGAAGTATACATGTTGCAAAGGAAACCAATTATATTGAAACTTAGATATATACACATGTATATGCAGTTAAATGTGCTATATATGCACATATATATAATTCTATTTCAATATAATAGGCTTTCTTTGTAATCGAAGACATTTTATTTTATAGATTAAAAAACATCATTCTGAGTCTTCAGTGGACTGATCGCTCAAAAGGTCCAATAATGCAGGCAAAAGATATATATTTTTAAAATATAAACCCCTACCTTCCATCTTGGAATCAATACTGTGTATTGGTTCCAAGGCAGAAGAGTGGTAAGGGCTAGGCAATGGTGGGTAAGTGACTTGCCCAGGGTCACACAGCTGGGAAGTGTCTGGAGTTTGCAAGAGGTAGTTTTTTTTTAAGGGAGGAAGAGACTATTTTATCACTTTACTTTAAACTCTCTCAAGAGTACTGAGGAATGCTAGATCTAAAGTCCCACTATTGCAGAAATTTGAAATATATGCATGGACCCATCTCTATAGATGTTGTATAAACATTTCTATCTATTGATGCACTATTTATCTACCCATTCATTTATTTATTTATGTATCTACCTATCCATTTATCTATCCATTCATCCATCTTATCCATCCATCTATCTACATTTATCCATATCTATCCATCTATTTATCCACCCATCCATCCACCTATCTACTCATCTATTTACCTACTTATCCACCCATCCACCCATCTATCTATCATCTATCTATCTATCTATCTATCTATCTATCTATCTATCTATCTATCTATCTATCTATCCATCCATCTATCTATCCATCCATCTATCTAATCTATCTATCTATCTATCCATCCATCTATCTATCCATCATCTATCTATCTATCTATCTATCTATCTATCTATCTATCTATCCATCCATCCATCCATCCATCCATCTATCTATCTATCTATCTATCTATCTATCTATCTATCTATCTATCTATCTATCTATCCATCCATCTACCCATCCATCCATCCATCCATCTATCCATCTATCTATCTATCTATCTATCTATCTATCTATCTATCTATCTATCTATCTATCTATCTATCTATCTCACCATCTGGCTATCTGAAGCAGATTTGTGATTTCATCAATGTAGGGAACTCCAGGACAAACTTCCTTGTAATTTCAGAGTCTCAAGGAGTTTCCTGTCAGCTCCTCAAGAGCAGAGGCTGTTTCCTTTTGGTCTCTGTATCCCTGTCACATAGTAGGTGTTTAATAAAGGTCTGTTGAATATCTTCTATGATCTGTGTCAAAAGCAGAGACTAAAATAGAAGAAAGGTGATTAGGAGAAGGGCTTTGTTCTGGGAAATGAAAGATCTGAAGTTGAGTTTCTACACTCTTCTAAGAGGGAAGAATTTCAGTGGTGGGTGTGTGTGTGTGTGTGTGTGTGTGTGTGTGTGTGTGTGTGTCTGTGTCTGTGTCTGTGTCTGTGTCTGTGTCTGTGTAAATATATAAAAATCTCAGTGGCTTCTGAGGTGGGGGTAGGGACTTCCCAGGGACCCTCTCCATTGAGAGTCAGAGACTGTACTTCAACACCTCATCATCCGAGGTGCCGGGGCTCTTGTTCTAGGCAAGTTCAAGAATTTACCTCCATCTTCTCGTCTCCCCCTTTTAAGTGGCGGCAGGAGAGCTGCCAAAAGCTCGGTCAGACACAATAGCTGCAAGAAAGACACAGAATGGGCCCCACATTGGCGCACACAGACCAGACATTGGGGCTTCGTACAGACGCAGACGGATGAGGTGGAAGCTTTAGTTTCGGGAAAGTTCATGTGTCACATACTGTCTGCCAGGCTGTGCACTTTAGAAGTGACAATAGAAAGAAATGTACGGGGAACAAAAGAAAGAAAAAAGAAACAGGGATCCATGGGGTGGGCCAACCTTCACATTTTGAATTTCGGACTCTTTTTTTTTTTTCTAACTCACTAAAATAGTTAGGACCATGATTCATGCATTGGTTGATTGTGCATAACTTTTGTTCTTCCCTTTGTTACAAAGGCCTGAGGTTGAGAAGAAGAAGGGCATATTTGGAGATAACCCCGATATTTTTAAAAGGCATCCATAAAACTTTAAAAAATATAACCATAAACAGTCAAAATAAAATCTTGGTAAACAAATTTTTAAAATTCATGATCATAGTGCTACAAAAAAAGCATATATGCCTTTAACAAGATTACCTTCCCCCTGATACTCTTTCTTAGAGACAGATCTGATCCTCTCTGATAAAGATGTATATTTATGAACCCACAAGTGTCTACACTAGGAAAAAAAATAATGCTTGGTCAGTTGGAATGTGGGAAATACAACTTACACGCTACCGTACTTCTGGAATGGGTACATGGGTTAGTTAGCCCTTACTTAAAAAAAAAATGGAAATCCTTTTTGGTGGCTTATCAGAATTCCACACAAGGATTCTTAGTTCGGGGGCCCATGAACTTCTTTTTAAAAAATATTGTGATAGCTATGTCAGTAGAATTGGTTTCCTTGTGTTTTATTTGATATGATTTTGAGAAGGAGTCTGCAGGCTTCATCATGCTGTCTTGATATATAAACAAGGTTAAGAACCTCTGCTTTCTCATATACAGAAGTATCGTTTCTATATATAGGACAGTTGGGCCAGAGAGCTAAAGTCAGCATTTTAACAGTTAAAAGATGGTGGGTTGGTTTTTTCATTTCTGTGTCTTCTTGCTGTCTAAAATTAGGAGAAAACACTAATAGAAAAACTTGAGAATTTAATCCTTTTCCTTCTTCCATCTACTCGGAGACACCTGGCTCTAGAGGATTGGGGAGGGGAGGGATGGCTCTGACGCTGGCCATGATGGACCGGCCAGACTTCCTGATGGGTCAAGGGGGCCAGGCAAAGGAACATTAACAAGGCTGCCTAAAAAAGGGTCACATGAGGGAGTGCTTGGGAAGCTGGCAGTGCCCATGGCTCCTGGACTTTATGGCCAGAAATTACCTTAGCAGCTGAAAATTTCTCCCCTGCTGTCTAGAAAACCACCTTAGACAAAGTGGTTTGGTCAAAGGATGGTTTGGAACTCAAAAACCGTAAGTAGGCCTAAGTGAGTCAAGTGCTGTGGGGGGTTCTGTTGAGGGGAAGCAGGGGAAGCCACCAGGTCACAGAGGGGAGATAACAGACCTTGGGCCACGGAGGCACTTGGAAGAGGAGCCTACCTAGACTTGTGATTTCACTGGCTGAGGAAATCCCTATCTTCTCTGTACTTTAGTTTCAGAAATCTCCCTGAGTCACACCTATAGGGTGGCTCAGGAAAGCTCTGAGATACACAGAACATCTCAACTTCTCTTAATCATAATAACGTATTCTCACCAAATAGGCATCAACCTTTGTTGCTTTTACATGGCTAAAAGCTTGCAAATACAGTCAGCAGCCTCCTGGAAATTCAGTCCCCATTGCCCTATGCTAGTCACAGCTTTGCCTAAGCTCTTCTCTCAGCTACTTTGGTAACTCAGGTTTTTCAGGCTACCCTCTTTTTTAAAAAAGGCTATTTATGTCTTGATAACAAATGTTCACTTTTCCCAGACCCAGATTCCAGGACCATCTCTGCCTCCCTTTTGCCTCAACTATGTCATCCTGACCCTTCCCAAGGGGTCCCCATTTGCACAATCAGAAAGGGAATGAGACAGTCAGAGCTTGTTTTCCTTTTGTCTGAGGGTGCCTTCCTGGAGGTTCTTACCTGTCTTTCTTTCTTTCAGAGGCTGTGCTCAGAAGAAGTCACCGAGATATTTTCTGCAAGTTTTCTGGCTGTGGCTGAACCAAGAATGATTCCTCATCCTGGACAAAGGCTACGATTCAGGGTTCCAGCCAAGAATTCATTTAGCCAGAGTGGAAATGGTAAAGGAGCTGCCGCAGGGCCCCTGGGGACTGTGCCGGGCTTCGCTTGTGACTCCTGTGGTGTATTCAGGAAGAGACCGAGCCATCGGCAGCCTCCAAGGAGCAGCCACCTCTCGGGAGGAGGGCATTTTGCCAAGGGAGCTTGCAATGAGACAGGAAACCATCCCTGGGAGGCATCGTCTGATCATCTACCAAAGGCGGGGCCAATCAATGCAAGGAGAGACGCACGGGGACACGGGCAGACCCCATCCGAATTCAAGAGCATGTCGCATTCAAGATTGGGGCACAGCCCTGAAACTGGGGTCCTGGGATGGGGGGAGCTTTGGGGTATGAGAAGTAGCCAGCCTTGGAAGGCCTGAAAAGCAAGTATCTTGTCTTGAACAGTGACCACGAGTCTGAACCTTGAGCAGGTCCTAAATTCTGTTCCATTTGCATTAAGACATCTCTACTCCGCTATAGTCCCAAGTCTCTATTCAGAGACTCCAGCCTGTTTCCTATAGGCTACGGTCCAAGCGAAACTCTACAAGATGACGTTCTGGGCCGTCTCTAACCATCAGACCAAGCTATAACCACTTTCTCCAGCTATTAGCGTCTCCCTCTCAAAATTCTCTTGCATTTATTATATATATGTAGGCATAGTCATGGTGTAAATTATGTGTAGTATATATAAAAATATAAATAACAAACACATGTATTATATTGTATTCTATATACATAAAATATAAATAATAGAAACATGCATTATATGTAGATTCTATACAAATAAAAATAATATATAAATGCATGTGTTATATGTGTATTCTCGATGTAAAAATATAAATAATATAAACATGTATTTTATAGATATTATATAGGAACAAAATTAAAATTAAATATAAATACATGTGTATTCCATATAAATATAAAAAACATAAATGCATGTATTATATGTATCATACAAATAAAAATGTAAATAATATATAAATACATGCTGCATGTATATTCTATATAAATAAAAATATAAGTAATATAAACATGTATTTTATGTATATTATATAGGAATAAAATAAAAATAAAATATAAATACATGTGTTATATGTGTATTCTATATAAATATAAATAATATAAGTGCATGTATTGTGTGTTATACAAATAAAATGTAAATGATATGTAAATACATGTGTTATATATATTCTATATAAATAAAAATATAAATAATATAAACATATTTTATGTATATTATATAGGAATAAAAATAAAAATAATATATAAATACACATGTTATAAATATATAAATAAAAATATAAACACATGTATTATACATGTATTACGCAGCATTATGTATGCATATGTATATATTTACACATATTGTCTGTCTCCCTCTCAGATAAGAGTTTATGCTCCTTGAGGGCAGACTGCTTCATTTCTCCAGCACCTATGCCCAACACATAGTAGGTGATTCATAATTGCTTGTTGAGTTGTTGTTTTTTTAAATCCTTACTTTCTGACTTGGAATTAATACTACGTTTCAGACCCAAGGCAGAAGGCTAGTAAGGGCTAGTCAACTGAGATTAAGTGACTTGCCCAGGGTCATACAGCTAAGACTGATGAAGAATTATTGGGCATTAGAAATTAGGCCTTTGAGTTCTAGTTTAAAAACAGAGTGGGGAAGCAAGACAGACAGACAAATAAACAGAGAGGTGGACATATAAAAGCCAACAAATAGAGGGTCCATAATTAACAGCATTCCTCGTTTGTCAGAGGGATAAAATCTGCTCTTTCTCCCTTGACTTTCCTCGCAGGGGATGGAAGCTAATGCTTAATGAATGACTGAAATTCTGAAAGTGGAAATAGATATTCCAAAAGAGTGGAAGATCCTTGCAGGCAGGGGTTTTTACCTTTGTATCCCCTGATGTATGGCCCATAATAGATGCTCAATAAGCGTGGGGCTAGTATCCTACTTTTCATTCCTTCATCTCATCTTTATCCTTCTCCAGAATCAAAATACTCAAGCCTGGAGGTGGGAAACAGGGACAATGAGGGACTAATTAAGTTAGAACTCTCGCAGACCTTTGAGGGCTGTGATTCCATTCTCTAAAGCCTCCATTAGTCACAAAAATGGGCATCTGAAATCAGAAGATGGCAGGGAAGGACCTCGGACACCATTTAGTCCAAAATCTGCTCGTTTGTCAGAAAAGGAAATCGAGGCTCCAGGTCATAAGTAGGATCTGCCGTTTGTCTGATTCTCACTGTTCTATGATTGTCTCCCAAATGAGTTCCCTGGTGAACCAGCCTTTTGACTCTACCAAAGAGAGGGAGAGGCCAAATTCTGCAGCCTGTTTTCCAGCTCAAATGACTGCCACACATCAAACCTCGAAAGAGAACGACTCCAAAGAATTTCCTGAAATCAAGTAGCCCACAGTACGAACATTTATTCCTGACCATAAGGAGAAAAACTTTTGAGATTTTATTAGTCCCATGGTAAGTGCAAAATAATGTTTAAAAGCTTTATTTTGTAACACAAGCATCAATGTTCATCTCCTCTCCGGAACCATTTAAAGCTGCCTCATTCTCAAGTACGTGGAAGAGTTTTATGGGATGGAGTAGGCTGAGTTTCTCCTGCTCAAAGACATGAGGGGGAACCAGGTCAAGCCCTGGCTAAGGTCGCTCCCTAAGTCATCATTTCCTTGATTTCTAAATAAGGATTTCTTCGCTCAAACGGTCTCCTGGTGAGGAACACCCTGCACTAATGCAAACTGGTACCTTTTCTGAATTTAGTCTTAAGAGAGGCCTTCAGGGTGAAAAGATCACATAGCCAGAGGTGGGAAGTGACCTCAGCTCTCTCCGGGCTCTGAGGCTAGCCATTTGTCAACTACGCCAAATATTTATGGATGATGAATTGCTTTCACGGCCTTCCTTTGCACCTTTCATGGAATAGGCCATTTTTAGAGGCCTTCTATGAATTTATTTGGGGAGCTCTAGAAACTGAGCCTGACCTGACGGAGGAAGGATCAACCCTTTCCATCAGACAAATGCTCTGCCTGAGAATCATCACACTTTCCCTGCCAGAAAATGGCACTCCTGCTTCCTAAAAGCATCCTCTCTCTAGGATAATGGGAAGTACCAAGATGGAAGGAAGACTATGAGGATTATGCCTATCCTCCATCATAAGCAGCGTCCTGACCAGAGGCTGCTGTGATTCCCTTGGCCGGGCAAGGGATCCCCAGAACACTCCTGATCTAGGTCCCGGGAGGCCGGTGCAGGGATCCCCAGAAAGAGACAGAAATCATGTTACACATAGAGCAACATACAACCTCTCAAGCCACATGCACGTCTGCGAGGCTGGCCATGAAGCCTTGGCTGCATGCGTGTTAGTGCTCACGGAGTCAGAGCCCTGGACACGGACCAACCTGCTGTTGCCCTGAACGGCCCCCAATTCTTTCTGGAGTTTGGCATTCTTCTCTTCTTCTTCTAGTAACTTCCGCTTGACCGTACGGAGCTCCTGTTGGGCCTCACACTTGATATCATTGGCCACCACCACCGCAGTCTGAAGGTCAGCTTGGAATCGCCTCCATTCTTCTGTCTCCTCCTACAGGTGGCAGAGGAGAGAGATGGAGAGTCGGGGACCTGCTCGGTGGGAAAGCCACTGGAGGTTCTGGATCACACCTATCCTGTTAGACCAGAGGATCATCAATCTAGAGTCAGAAGGGGATGTCAGAGGCCAAACCCCTCCTTTGACAGGGAAGGAAACTGAGCCCTAGATATGAAGTGACTTCATGGTTCCAGAGCCAGAAGAGACCTCAAAGGGCATCCAGTCCACAAGCTTTATTTTATATCTCAGGAACCTAAAGCGGCAGAAATTACGTGCCTCAGGTCACTCAGGAGTAGAAATGTTCTGGCTTCAGAGGCAGGGAGGGCAGCTCATTACCTCCCAGTTACAGGAAGATTACACGTTGGCACCAGAGCGGAAAAGAGTACTGGACCTGGAGTCAGAATCTCAGGGTTCAAATCCTGATGTTGCCATAAAGATTACCCAACCTGGATTTGAAGTTGGAAGCCCTAAATTCAAAACCTTGTGCCTGATTTACTTAATTCCTGGGACCTCAGTTTCCCCCCTTGGTAACAGGAGAGGGCTCATCTAGATGGCCAACTCTGAACCTGTGATCTTATGGCTTGTGTGACCTTAGGCAAGATCACTTAAATTCAGAATCTCCTCTGACTGGGAGAGCTGACTTTTGGGGCTCCTTCCTATGATCAACCTGTCACCTTATATAATAATCTTGTTGGGGGCAGCTGGGTAGCTCAGTGGATTGAGAGCTAGCCCTAGAGACGGGAGGTCCTAGGTTCAAATCTGGCCTCAGACACTTCCCAGCTGTGTGACCCTGGGCAAGTCACTTGACCCCCATTGCCTAGCCCTTACCACTCTTCTGCCTTGGAGCCAATACACAGTATTGACTCCAAGATGGAAGGTAAGGGTTTAAAAAAAATAATAATCTTGTTACTTGCCAATACTGTGAAAAAACCTTTGGACCAAAACAGTAAATAGTCTCTTTTCTTCCTAAAAATTACTTGGACTATTTCTTGAGCCCTCTCTTCAAGGAGTCTCTTTTTAAAAAACCCTTTACCTTACTGTATATTGATTCCAAGGCAGAAGAACAGTAAGGGCTAGGAAACTGGAGTTAAGTGACTTGCCCAGGGTCACCCAGCTAGGAAGTATCTGAGGCCACATTTGAACCCAGGACTTCCCATCTCTAGTCTCAGTTTTCTTCTGGCTCCAAGGCTAGTTATTTATCAACTACACCAAATATGTATAAACAAGGAATTTCTTTTCTAGTCTTCCTTTGCACTTTTAATGGAAAAGCCCATTTTAAGAGGTCTTCATTTGGGGAGCTCTAGAAACTGAGCCTGACCCTTACAGGTCTTTTTTTGGTTTCAAAGAGTCGCCTGGAACTTTAATTCCAATTAAACGTCCTTCCAACAGAGACTTCTCGTGTAGGAATTAAACAAATTCCCAAAGACTTGGCCAAGTAAGCCTCTAGAACTGTCATGCCTTTGGCTTCCATTTCTGAGAAATGCCTTCCCAGTTATGTAATTACAATGTAATTATAATGGGCGATGCTCTATAATTACAGTTACTCTTGGTCCTAGAGAAGAGATAGAAAATGTATCTCTGCCTTTGCCTATTTTTTTTGTTTTTGGAAGCAGCGAGGGACCTGGCATAGGCTGTTAGCCTCGGTTTTTTCCTTTTAATATTCTTTGCTCCAAGAGATGGTTTGCTGGGCCGGGGGAGGGGGGCACGGGGGGGGGGGCAAGGGGGGAGGGGAACGTGATGAGAAGGGGGCCATGAAACCAGAACACATCAACAGACACTTTAAAAAACAAACCCCCACCCTCAAAGGAAATGGACTGGAAAAAGAAATTAAGCCTGGGCCAAGCGATGGGAAGCGACTCCTAGGACCCCTCCTCAGCGTTAAGCTGTCATGCCTGCGGAGCCCCTTCTCTTCCAGATGCAGAAACTGGTAAAAGCCAAGTGTGGAGGCACCCAGCTCCCAGCCCAGCCTGCCGGAGAGAGCTTTCCAAGCAGCCTCACTTGAGCTATTTAGGTTCTTTTTGAGCAATTATTAAGTGTCTACTGCCTACAAAGCCTCAGAGTGTAGGGGAGATGATAAGTAAGACAGTGAGGTAGAGAGAATCAATGACTCTAGAGTCAAAGGACATGGGTTCCAATCTTACCACGGACATTTATAACCTGAATGATCTTAAGCAAGAAATTCAATGGGTAGTAGTTGTTGATTTAAGGGCAGCCAGGTGGCGCCATAGTGCACAGAGTGCTGGGTCAGGAGTCAGGAAGACCCAAGTTCAAAATGGCCCTTAGATGCTTACAAGCTGTGTGACTGCTAGATGAGTCACTTAACCTTGACTGCCTCAGTTTCCTTATCTGTAAAATGAGCTGGAGAAGGACATGGCCAACCATTTCAGGATCTCTGCCTAGAAAACCCCACATGGGGTCACAGAGAGTCTGTCAAGCCTGAACAACAACTTGTTGGTGGACTGATTTAATCTCTCTGGGCCTCAGTTTCTTCACCTGTAAAAAGAGGAGGTCATGGATACAGAGAGCCCAGCAAGGCACGAGAGGGCTGGAAAATACTGCTCCCAAATACCTCATTATCTTTTGATTATTTCATAGATTCTTTTTTCTTTTTAAACTTTTACCCTCCATCTTAGAATCAGTATTTTATATAATTGTTTCTGAGGCAAAAAAGTGGTAAGGGATAGGCAATGGGGGGTAAGTGACTTGCTCAGGGTCAGTCACCCATCTAGGAAGTGTCTGAGGCCAAATTTGAACCCAGGACCTCTAGGTTTGGCTCTCAATCCATTGAGCCACCTATTTGTCCCACATAAATTGTCCCCAAGAGGAGGACCTGCTTCATTTTTGCTCCTCATTTGAGCATAAATATGGGCACAAGTAGGCACTTAACAAGTGCTTGCAGCTTGATGGAGAAATCAGGCTAGAGGAAAGAAAGGTGATTTGTGACTTGGGCTGAGCCTGGGGGAATCAGGGAAGGCTTCATGAAAAAGGCAGAAGGTCCTTGAAGAATGGGTTGAATTTCAACAGGAGGGGACGGAAAGGATGGCCTGCTAGAGCCAGGGACTGGCCTAAGCAAAGGTCCGGAGGAAGAAATGTGCTGAGATATAAAATAAAAGGGCAATCCAGCTGGTTGGGAAATAGAGGGGGGTAATGAGAAGACTGCAAAGGGAGGATCTTGAATGCCAGGACAAGCTTGGGTTTTTAGTCACTAGACATCAGGGAATCATGGATGGGTTCTAATAAGAAGACTGGCAGTGCCCATCTAGAAGTAGGGCTCGGGAGGACCATGGATCTGGGATTTCATGGATGGCGAGAACTCTGGGGAAGAGAAAGCTCCTGTGCCAAGGAGGATGGGCATCTTTCCTTCAACTTTCAGGCTCAGAGAGTTTCCTAGGACCCTGAGAAATTATGACTTGCCCAGGATCACACAGCCAAGCAGGGCTTGTGTCAGGAGCAACCCAGGTCTTCTTGGCTCTAAGGCCATCTTGGTCCAGCTGCTTCTACCATCTATATGGGAGGACTGATCTGGTAGGAAGGACAGATTGTAGGGATGGAGTGAATGGAGGGATCCAGGCAAGGGGGAATGAAGGAATGGTCTAGGACAGTGGGATGGAGAAGGGAAAGGGGGAGATCAGTCTGAGTCATAGTCCACAGGAATCTGAGAACTGACTGTAGGAGGGAAAGGAAGTGGCAAAGATAGCCCTAAGCCCATTGGTGGAATTGGAAGATGGTACCTTTATGGGGAATAGCATCCTGGATGTAGGGCAGGAAGGGACCTCAGTGATCTCATTTTACAGATGAGGAAACCGAGGTCCAGAGAGGTTAAAGGATGACTGACCTAGAGCTGGAAGGAACCTTGGAGATCACTGAGTAGAATCCTTCTCCCTCCTTATACAGATGAGGAAGTTGTTTGCAGTCACCCAGGGAGGAAGCATCAGAGGGTGGCCTTGAACCTGGTCCTGTTCACTCCTAAGCCATACTTTCTCTGTATCATGCCAGTTTGTCTTGGGGGAAAGGGACTAAGTTCTGTTTGTTGTTATATTATTTATGTCATTATATTTATATTACTACATATTTTATTATACTCAAGGTGAGACTGACATTTACATGGAGATGGCACCTAATCTTGGCCCTCTTTGCCCCAACTACGAGGAGGATGGGAATTCCTATCCTACCATAGAAACATAACCTTCCTCCTCTTCTCCTAGCAAAACCCCAGAAACCACACAACCCAAGAGCACATTTCAGTTCTGCATCCTGAGAGAAGCATGCCGGGTCGCCTTCCTGTACCCTACCCTAGCCATGGAGATTCCTCAGTCAGGAAGTCGGGGTCTCAGTTCTCAAAAAAGGAACCCAGGTGGCCCCAACCCCAGGCCTGGTGCTTACCCACTGTGCTACCTAGCTGCCCCCAGCCAATGAATTTTTAAAAATATTTCAATAGTTGTATAGTATTTCAATATAATTAGCTTCCTTTATAGACCATGTATTTTTTTATTTAATACATTGAAAGGATCCATAGATTTCACCAGACTATCTGTCCAAGGCATGCAGGACACACACACATGAATTAAGAGAGCTGCATAGAAATTTCAGTGACTTGTCCAGAGTCATACAAGTAGTTAAGCATCAGAGGCAGGACTTGAACTCCGAGCTACCTAGCTATCATCATCCACTATTGTCTCTCTACTAAGAGAAAGGGAAAGCTAAAGAGAGGAAAGAAGCAATTTAAAGATACTCTTGAATCCAACACTTAGGATGGCTCAAGGTAAACCTAGTGCATATATCCCACAGCCTAGCACACATTCCACAGGGCAGATAAGGGATGCATGTCCCATGTTTGCAGTCCTCCTGACCTTTATCTGCTTTGTTAGGGTCTTCAGCTGCCGCTCCAGGTCCAGCTTCTGTTCCTCGAGCTTCATCACATTGCCTAGAGAAGACAGAGTTGTTAGGTGAGAAGACCCAGCAGGCTGCAAAGAAGCATCATGAAATCCATCCACCCACCCTTCCTTCCTTCTCGCTCTGGGTCTCTCTCTCTCTGTCTCTGTCTCCTGTTCCTCAAGCTTCATCACATTACCTAGAGAAGACAGAGCTATGAGAGAGGTGAGAAGTTGCAAAGAAGCATCATGACATCCTTCCTATCTTCCTTCCTATCTTCCTTCCTATCTTTCTTCCTTCCTTCCTTCCTTCCTTCCTTCCTTCCTTCCTTCCTTCCTTCCTTCCTTCCTTCCTTCCTTCCTTCCTTCCTTCCTTCCTTCCTTCCTTCCTTCCTTCCTTCCTTCCTTCCTTCCTTCCTTTCCTTCCTTTCCTTCCTTCCTTCCTTCATCTCTCTTTGTCTCTGTCTGTCTGTCTCTGTCTGTCTGTCTCTGTCTCCAGTTCCTCAAGCTTCATCACATTACCTAGAGAAGACAGAGCTATGAGAGAGGTGAGAAGTTGCAAAGAAGCATCATGACATTCTTCCTTCCTTCCTATCTTCCTTCCTTCCTTCCTTCCTTCCTTCCTTCCTTCCTTCCTTCCTTCCTTCCTTCCTTCCTTCCTTCCTTCCTTCCTTCGTCTCTCTTTGTCTCTGTCTGTCTGTCTCTGTCTGTCTGTCTCTGTCTCTAGTTCCTCAAGCTTCATCACATTACCTAGAGAAGACAGAGCTATGAGAGAGGTGAGAAGACCCAGCAGGCTGCAAAGAAGCACCATGACATCCATCCATTCATCCTTCCTTCCTCTTTCTGTCTGTCTGTGTCTGTGTCTCTCTCTCCCAACTCCCTTTACTCTCTGACTTAGAATCAATATTAAGTATCAGTTCCAAAGAGTGACAAATCTAGAAACTTGAGGTCATGACTTGTCTAAGGTCCTACAATTGGGAAGTGTCTGAGCCCAAATTTGAACGGAAGTCCTCCTGACCCAAGGCCTGGCACTCTATCCATTGGGCTACCTACCTAACTGTCCCATGAGACGAACAGACCTTAAGTCACTCCAAATGCCTAATGATGTCAACTCAAATTCTTACCACTGTACAAAATTAGTTTTTGGTTTGGCTTTTTTTGATGGAGGGGAAGAAGATGACATGTCCCTAAGGGATGGGGAGAATAGAAGGGTCAGATGGTATTAAGAAGAACTGTCCCATCTCTGGACACACACTGGCTCCGTGTGACCTTCTTGGTATTCCAGGAAGCACCCTAAAAGTTCTAAGTCTGGTGGGTGCTGATGTGAGCTGATAACTAGCAGGGAATCCTCTACAATAGTAGTGCCAAACTCAAATAGCAATGGGGCCATATATTGACTTAGAAAACAGCATACTAACATTCTCTATGCTCTATTATATTTGAATCTTTTTGTGAACTATTTCTTCATTACATTTTACTATTTGAGGCTGCATTTGATTGTGCTGTAAGCTACACGAAGCCTAGTCCGGTGTTTGAAACCTCTGCTTGACACCAGTGAAATTACATATCTGGTCCCCCCCAAATATTATTTTGGAGATAGTGGTATGTGAACAAGTCATCTTTCCTGGTAGAATGTAAGCTTCTGGAGGATAGAGGCTCTCGCTTTTGTCTTTGTACCTCTGGTGCCTAGCGCAGTGTATAGTAAATGCCCAATAAATGTTTGCTGATCGATTGATTCTCACTTCTTTGCACAGAGCTGCCTTGGAGTAGTCAGCTCTGGGGGGGGGGGGGGAGGGCGCATCCATAAGGTTTGGTTGCTATAGTTTGCCTCTTATCAAGACCTCCCATGGATCCACACACTGTGGTTCTTTACTAGAACGTTCCACACTGGATCCTTCTAGCTCCCCTCTTACAGAATGGGGTGCTCAATGGCCAATCCCCAGCATCAACCTTCTTGTGACATCAGAGATGGGAAAACAATCATTCCTTCGTTCCTGAGAACTCCCGATGCCATCTACACCCCGCTCCTTCCATACGCTGAGCCACGCACGTACCAATGGAAGCATGGCAGTTCCTGGATAGTCCAAGTTACATAGGAGGTCCATCGACCAGGGCCACCCCAGGATCCTTGTCCCTGCTCCCTTGGGTGTATGTATCCCGGGCCGTCCCTGCCCTTGGTTAGCCTTGCTTGCCTCTTTCCTTGGCTGCTAGGTATCTCAGGATAGATGCCTTCTCTTTAAGCTGGGTTTGCCAGGGGGAATCTAGGTGGCTCGGTGGATTGAGAGCCCGCCCCATGGCCAGGAGGTCCCCTACAACAGTAGTGCCAAACCCAAATAGCAATGGGGCCATATATTGACTTGGAAAACAGCATTTTAACATCCGCTACGTTCTATGGCACTTTCCCCAGGAGAAGAGCGGGGTCTATTGTGGGTGGCTCCTTAAGGGAGAAGAACATCGCCATTCAGACCCACGCTGAGATTCTGGCTTCCACCTATGGCAGGCCAATTGCATCTTCTCATGGGAGACCCTGGAACCCAGATACCAGGGAGATGGGGATGTTTTCTCAGTTTGAGCATTAATTCCCTGGCCTCCTCTTTGAAGGTGATCCTCTCTGAATTTCAGACTCTATCAATCTCCCCCTTACTAGTTATTATAATCACTCTTCTTATCTAGGTGTCTCTAGGATATGGGCCGGGGGAGAATTTTCTATGGAGATTGAGGGGATGGAGCATTATAAAGCTTTCCCTTTTGACAGGAAACAATAAAAATAACAGCTGATTTATAGTTGCTATTTATATGGGCAGCTAGGTCGTGCAGTGGATGGAGCACCAGGCATAAAGTCAAGGAAATCCTGGCTTCATATCCAACCTTGGACAATTACTAGCTGTACAACTCTGGGCAAGTCACTTCACCCTGTTTGCCTCAGTTTCCTCATCTGTCAAATTGGCTAAAGAAGACAAGAATTGGATTTCATTTCATGACCTCTAAGGTCCCTTCCAACACCACCTCTATGAAATTATGGTCTTGGCCCCATCTGCTGAGAGGAACATGTTTATTCCAGCAGGCTTCCTAAATGAGAACAAAATGGTGTCAGGAATTATTGATACAGGGACTGGGCAGATGAATAAGCAGCCCAGCAAGACGAAATTAACTGTCCAGGGCTACTGACTATTTGTTTTCTGAGTCCTCAGGAGATGGATGGCTCTGAATGGCACATATGAATTTGGAATCAATGATAAGGGACCCTTTAAAGAGAAATAATATTAGTGATGGAACCCCCAAAGGTGATGGAACTTTCTTTTTTATCCCTTGATGGAAAGATGGATCACAGTTCCGTCTATTGAGCCTCTTGACAGTGAAGGATATGAATGGTAAGTCTAGAAGAATTTGTGCCCAATACGATGGTGTTCCTCTAGGGATAAATGGTACAGGCATCCCTATTTCCAAGGGGGATGGTGATTGATGTTGGGATCCCAGTGGGTGCCAAGGATGGAAGCCTGCTTCTGGAGCTCAGGTTTAAGTAACTTTAAAGGATCCTTTGTGGACCCCTGCCCAAAGATGAGCAGTTTTGAAGATGATGTCTTGACTTTCTTCTGAATTGGATTTAAGTGAGGCAGAACTACCCAGGTCACTGGTCTCACTCTCTCTTCTCCAGGTATGGTGACAAGAAAAAGGTCTGGATCACTGGCAATGGTGTCTTTAAAGTCTGGCCAGGCTCCAAGCACTCCATAGTGACTGCTTCAGCCACCTTCATAGCCATTGGGACAAATGAATAGTAAAAGGGGGAGATGGATGAGAATAGGGTGCCAAAGACCTTTCCCCCTAAAATTTGCTGAACTTGACCCTCAGAATGTTTTTTTCTAACCTTTTCTAGCCCTATGTAATCAATTCAAGAATTTTAGCTTAGGAATCATGTTCAAATGGTGGCAACTCATCGATTTGGGGAAATTGAGAGGCAGCTGTAGCCAAAGATCCAGAACTGATTTCAGAGCCAGGAAGGCCTATGTTTAAAAGTCCTACCTCTGACATACTTGCTCGGTGACCCTGCATAAGTCACTGAACCCCTCAACGCTCCAGGTAATTCTGTAAGGTTTAGGTCCCAAAGTAAGTAGTCATCTGCATTAGGAGAGGGAGTTCTCTACCACTGAAGTCACATCCAGCCGCTGTTTCATGGACCTACAGGTGTAGAGGGCCTCTGGGCCCAGGTAGAGTTTGTCAGGTTTTTTTAACATTGCCCTAATTGCCTGCCTGTTTGTACATCACTATCTCTGCCCGACTAGAGTTTCTCAGGCCAGACACAACCTGTCATGGGGAATATTAAAAAAAAAACACAAAAAACTCTCTTTCCATAGACTCTATGGTTTCTGTCCTAGCTGTGTGCCCTCCTCGGGGCCTTGGAATCCTTCATGCTGGACTTCCTAAGCCAGTCTTGAGCATCTCCTCACCTGTGACACCACAGATGGGGAAGAGATCAGATGTGCCTTTGCCAGAATCAGCCCCTCCTTACAAAATCCACAGCCCTGACCCAACCCGAATCATCAAGCTGACTTCAAAAATGAATGACCCAGTGGCTGGTTCCTCAGAGAACTGTTGCAGATCACCTGACCTAATTTACTGGCCCTTGCCACACTCCTTGCTTTCCATCCCCTACTTCCCAATTGAGTTATCCTTGCTTTAAAGTGTTTTTTTTTTTAATTTCAAGAGGTTTGATTTGTATTTGAAATAATACACAACATCTCCTACTCATAAACTGAGGTGTCTCTGGTTTTGAGCTCTCCGTCACTGAAGAAATAAGTTCTCCATCATTATGGGCTGCTTGCCCATTTATCTGGGAGGATGTAGAGGGGATTCATGCTTCTTCTCAAGGGATTGGTCTAGGGATCCTCCAAGGCTCCTTCCAAGTCTTTTGTTGTTCGGTCAGGTACAGTCTTGACTCTTTATGACTCCATTTGGGGTCTTCTCGGCAGAGATACTGGACTGGTTTGCCACTTCTCCTTCTCCAGCTCATTTTACAAATGAAGCAACTGAAGCAAACAGGGTTAAAGTGACTTCCCTAGGATCACACAGTTCGCAAGTCTCTATGGCTGGATTTGAACTCATGAAGATGAATCTTCCTGATTTCTGTCTGACTCTTCATGGCCCCATTCAGGGTTCTCTTGACAAAGATACTAGAGTGGTTTGCCATTTGCCATTTCCTTCTCCAGCTCATTTTACAGATGAAAAGTTGAAGCAAATATGGTTTAGTGACTTGCCTGGGACCACATAGCTAGCAAATGCCTGAAACCAAATTTGAACTCATGAAGATGAGTCTTCCCACTGTACCACCTGGCTTCCAAGTATGAGATTCTTTGAAGCTTCTCTGGGCCACAATACCTGTCAGTAAAAGGAACCCTCCTTGGCTCTGGAGTCAGAAGATCTAGGTTCAAATTCTGCCTCTGATTTAGCCACCCTGAACCTCCATTTGCAAATGAGAGATCCTTTTACTGACACACAAAGGTCTTTTCTAGCTCTAGATCTAGGATTCTATCTTTCTAGAGACCATAACAGTTATAGTTATTATTGTTATTATTTGTTGTTAGGCAGTCAATTGCCATAGCAGATAAGGTACTGAGATCTGGACTCAGGAAGACCTTAGTTCAAATTTAGGTGGCCCTGGGCAAATCAATTAATTTCTGTCTGCTGCCTCAGTGACCTCATCTGTAAAGTGGAGGCAACAATAACATCTGCCTCCTAAAGCTATTGAGAAGATCAAATGCTTTACAAACCTTAAAATGTGATATTAACTGTTAGCTACAATAACGATGAGGATAATTATTGATTGTTATATTATTATATGTATTGTAATATATGCTAAGAATCATCATCATTATCATTATTATTATTATTTTAGTGACCTCCCATTTTTGGCTCTAAGTCCGGCATGTTTCATCCCACAAACAAGACAGCTGGATGCTCACTCGAAGTCAACCACTGCTTTGAATTCTCTCTGGGGATTGATGCCACAGTGACTCCTGGGTCCCATCTTCTCAGCTCCACAAAGCCAGATCCGCCTTCCCACTGCATTTTTCTACTCGTAACCTTGTTGGGCAATGCAACCTAAATTCTGTACCAGGTCTCAGCTCTTCACACTGCCCATCAATGTCTTTGAGCATGTGCTGGCCATCCCCGGTACAGGCTGATACACGGCCTCATTCTTTTCTCAGGCTTGTTGGACACAGAGCTACAGTTTGGAAGTGAACCAAAAGCTTTTGGATGTTCCGTACCATCATCAAGTCCTGTTGAAGCAACTTGGGCATCTCTGCTTCAGAGCACCCGTGATAAGGGCTAAGATCCCATATGTCAAACACGAAGCCCAAATCAGATTCAGAAGTAATCGGGAAATATTTAACAAAATAAACACAAATACAATAGAATATAAATAATATTAATATATGGTTTTCTAAGTCAATATGAGGCCTGGAGGGATCCATTTCTATTTGAGTTGACATTAATTACACCATTAATGGGCACCATTAATGCTGACACCATGATAGCTACGGAGTCAGTCTTCAAATGGTGGTGATATTTTTTTAGGCAACTAGAAGCATTCAGTACAATCAGGAAACTCGGGAATTGTTGGGCTTTCTCCCAATTTTATTGATAAGAAAACTGAGGAAATAAGAGGTGTTTTAGTTTCCAAGGGCAAAACCAAAATTAATAAGTGGATTCCCAATAATTTGGGGAATTGTTGGATATTATCCTAATTTGCAGGTAAGGAAATTAAGGGTAAAATGTAGCTTATATGTAATAGTCATTTTAGGGATTGAGGCAAGAATTAGAATTAATGAGTAGATTCCTAGTAGACTTGGGAACCCCTAGATCTGATTTTTTTTTTTACCAAAGAGGACAGAACTTAGATTAATCAAAATTAACAAGTAGATTCCCTAAAGGGCATTCAATGCTTCTGTATATGAGTTTTTCCACCTCAAACACGTCAAACTGGAGGACTTATTTAGAACAAGGTGGAATGCGTCTAGGAGACAGGAAGATTTGAGTTCAAATCCAACTTCAAATACCTATTAGCTGTGTGACCTTGGATAAATCCCTTTTGTAAAATGGGGATCATAATATTTCCTTCTCAGGACTATTGTAAAGATCAAATAAATATTTGTAAAGTGCTTTTCAAACCTATATAATGAATACTTAATATTTAAAGAACTAACTAAATGCAAACTATTATTATATTCCAGTCTCCTTTCTTATCTCTTTCCCTAATCAAGATAAATCACTGGCTTCCTCTTTGACCACCAGGGTACCTGAGGTTTCAGGGGCATGGTACTGTTGCCTTGGTCATAATGCCTTGCCTACCCGGTGGTTGATGTTCTGGGAAATCTAATTGTTCAGGTCATTTAGTAGTGAGACCTCTCCTATTGCCCATGGGATAGTTCCTTAAATTGTTCTTCCTCTAGGAACCAAATGGTATACTCAGTTCCTATTATCAGTCACGTAATGAGATTAAGTTCAGAAGATTATAACTTTAGAGCTGGAAGGTCACTGAATCCAA
Organism: Monodelphis domestica; assembly: GCF_027887165.1. NCBI lineage: Eukaryota > Metazoa > Chordata > Mammalia > Didelphimorphia > Didelphidae > Monodelphis > Monodelphis domestica. The sequence continues at coordinate 513,382,874 of NC_077228.1, read as the reverse complement.
CCTCCTCATTTTACAGAAAAGACAACTGAGTCACCTAGGGAGGTGAACTTCCTTGAAGCTCAAGGTCCCATAGGATCCTAGACTTACCTGGTGTCTTGGTGACCAGCTGGTCTCACCACCTCATTTACAGATTAGGAATCTGATGTCCATATATGTCTTGTACATAACCTATTTATTTACATGTTGTTTCCCCCAATTAGAATATAAACTCCTTGAGGGCAGGTGCTTTTTTGCCTTTGGATGTCCTCTGCCTAGCGCAGTGCCTGTCAAAGAGTTGGTGCTTAATAAGTGCCAGATTCTGAAGTTACTTTCCATCTACTGTGTATCCATCTTGTATGTATAAAATTTCTGCATACTGTTTCCCTCCTTAGCCTGTGAGCTCTTTGAAGTCAGGGACCCTCTCTTTTGCCCTTTTTTTTCTGTCTCTAGTGCCTAGCACAGAGTAAGTGACTAATAAATGCTTTTTGACTGACTAACAGACACAAACACTGGCATTGCCTAACCTCAAGAAGGGAGAGAAGGGTGGGTACAAACCCAAAAGCATGACGACGGCAGCAATGGGCTTGTCGTTATCAGTGTGAGTGATTCTTGTAAAGAAGTTACAATGACTTGGAAAAAGTAACAGAATTTCAAGCTGAAAATATTTCATCTCTTCCATACTCTCCTGTTGCTAACAATTTCAGCGTAGGCTCCTGTCCACTCTTCCCTTTGTAGTGGGGCTCTTTGGTGTCACTTACTTTCAAGTTCACTTATTAGCTGGTTATTGTGCAATTTAACTGCTCGGTGCTGCTCCACCTGGTCTTCGAGCTCAAAGATGGTCTCCTTCATGTCCTTGATCTCGGCGTCACTCTCTGAGGTTTTCTCTTGAAACTGCAGGCTGGTCTGATTCAGCTGTTCTGTCTGTTGGTCACATATTTCTTTTAGGTAACCACATTCCTTCTCCACCTAGAATAAAAAGGAAGCCTCTTATTAATCTCAAAGGCAAAAAGTTCTCAGATAATCCTCCAACAAAGACACCAACTAGAAAGTGATGGTCTTGATTTTTGAAGGGACTGGCTTATGGGAGGTAGTGAGTTTCTCATCAAGTCGAGGATTTCATATTACTTTTGTCTATTTGGTACGTGAATATATATTTATATATTATATGTATGCACGAATATACATATTTATATATGGTCTTGCCATTCAGAATGCAAGCTTGAGATGAGATTATCTTTTGCCTTTCTTTTTCGTATTACTTTCATTTATTCTAATATATATATATATATATATATATATATATATATATATATATATATATATTTCAGAGGAAAAACCACGGGAGTAGAAACACCAAAGAAAAGCAACTGCTTGATCACGTGGGTGGATGGGGGTATGTTTGGGGATGTAGACTCTAAACAATCACCCTAGTGCAAATATCAATAATAGGGAAATGGGTTTTGGCCAATGACACATGTAAAACCTAGTGGAATTCCGTGTTAGCTGTGGGGGGTGGGGGGAGGAGGAAGGGAAAGAACATGAATCATATAACCATGGAAAAATATTCTAAGGTGACTAAATAAAATAAAAAAATAAAATATACATTTATATATTATACATTTGTATGAATATATATGTGTGTTTACATATTATCTTTCCATTTAGGACACAGGCTCCTTGAGATCAGAGATTATTTTTTGTATTTCTTTGGCTCTCTGGAGCTTTAGCACAGTGCCTGGCATACAGTGGGTGCTTAATAAATGCTTGTTAATTCACTGACTACTGAGATATTCTAACTTCTGTCATGGGTTGGAGCAGGCAGCTTCTGGGGCTCTTCCCAACTCTAGGATTCTATGGTCTGATTCTTTTTTGGTTTTGTATGCCCATGGCCTATGATAGTGCCTGGCACATAGCAGAGGCTTAGTAAATGCCACCTAATTGTTTAATGTGTGATGCCAGGCTAAGTTTCTATACTATTCCTTCCCTCCATCCTTCACCAAATAAAGCCTCAAGAGTAAGGCACCAAGAGAACATGGAAGAGACCTCAGGGATCAATGGGTTCAACTCCTTCGTTTTACAAATGGGGAAACTGTGACCCATAATGGTAAAAAGACTTGTCCAAGATCACCAAAGAGACAAGATATTGGAGTCAGAATTTGAACCCAGGGCCTATGGCATCAAGTAAGTTCCTTTCTTACAATACCATTCTGCTTTTCTATGGGGATACAAGAGATATGAGAGTTAGTTCTTGCCTTCGAGGAATTTACACTTCAGGAAGGGCAGTAAATATACAAATTAGCTACCATATTACAGTGGATGTGATGAGTCCCCACCCAAGCCATATTGCCACTGTCAGACCTTTCTCTGGACTATCGCCCTTCACTGGACATCTGGACCTCCCCTGGACCTCTGGAATCCATGTCCCCAATTTCCTGGAAAAGTCAATCCACTCTTCTTGAGTTTCCGCCTTAGTACCCACCCCAGCTGACTGAGTGTAGACCAGTCCACTCATCCCCAGACGTAAGACCCCCAGCCCAATCTCCTCCCCTTCCCATAGTTCAGTAATCCGCTGTCTAGCAAGGGCATGCCAGCTGGCTGCCTTAGGGATCAACTCTACACCTGAGATGCTCCGAGCAGAAGTGCCTTCCCTGGTCACCTCGTCCCTAAACATCCCCATCAGAATAAAAGCACTCAGAGGCTCCGTCTCTCTCTATACTTCATCTCCAAGAGTTCAGCCCTGTTTATTTATATACAGTAGGTGCTAAATAAATTGCTTTCAAATAAATGCCCCAAAGGAGGCAGAGAAGCGATCAGAGAGGTAGGAGAGCTTCAAGGGAAGAACAGTTCCAGAAGGAAGAGAACATTACCAGCATCTGGTGCTGCAGAAGATGGAGACGGAGACCCAGAAAGGGACAAGAACGCAATCTTAAGCCAGTGGCGGTAAAAAGCCAGATGATTGTAGGGAGTGAAGATGCTGAGGATCACGAGAAAATGAAGCAAAAAGAGCCGACTAAATTGATAAGAGCTGGGTGCTGAAAGACAGTAGGCTGAGGAGGAGGAAGGGAAGGGAAGGCAAGGGTTAATTTGGGGGGGTAGGGAGACTGGATGTGTATGGTGGCTGGAGTCAGGGACCAAGCCTGGTCTCTAACAAATCCTGGGACCTTGTTAAGGTCCGTTACTTCTCTGCTAGGTCCTTTATGATAATTCTAAGATTTTAAATAAACTTGTTTCATTTCATCAAATAAAACATGTGGGAATAAAAAGGAAATCAGTTATATTGAAATATAGATATTAAACTATTAAAAATAAACAAGTGCATAGAACGCCACATTAATAATCTAGCCGCCCACCATATCCTTTAGAATGCCCTGAAAACTAAGTGGTCTCTGCCCTCAAGGCAGTGACCATCCCTTCCCTACTCCTCTTCCTTAAAAAACTCTGACCGTCTGTCTTAGTACCAAGTCTAAGACAGAAGAGCAGAAGGGCTAGGCAATATGGTTAAGTGACTTGCCCAGGATCATACAGTTAGGAAGTGCCTGAGGCCAGATTTCTATAGATCTTGATTTTATGTTGTTTAGTACTAGTTGAAGTTTTCAACCCAACAAATCTCCAGCCTCTAATCCTGGTCCTCATCTGGATTTTAGATGCCACAAAACATAGAAACAGGCATTTGCTGCAGAAAAAAGAATCTTCTGTCTTTCATGCTCCAAGGTTTCCGCCAGATCGATCATCTCCCACCTCCATGCCTTTGTCTCTCATGCAAGACATTGATCAAATGTCACCTTTGTCATGAAGCCTTTCTTAATTCTGCTAGGGTTCCCCCTTCCAAAATACCTCATATTTAACTATTTTGCACATATTTGAATATTTATTCACTTTACCTTCCTTGCTCAAGAAACCCTAATGCTTCTCTATCACCTTAAAGACTAAATTAAGGGGCACAGGGGGAAGCTGGGAGTATGGCTGGCCTTCTAATTGTTAGCTGGCCACTTAATGAATGGGGCACTTCCTCTCTTTCAGGGAAAAAAAAGGCGAAGGTCCCCTCGGAGCATCCCTTCCCCAGTCAGATCTCCAGGTTGTTCATCTGCTGCTTTATCCATCGTCCCTTCTGGGCTGGACAGTGGGGTCTCGCTGTCCACTGTTGGAGCCCGAGTCTTCCACTAGGGGGCTCCCATGTGCCTGAGCCTGCAGGATTGAGAGCTGGAGGGGCCTTTTGGCCAATCCCTTCATTTTACAGAGGAGGGAACTGAGGCTGAGAGAAGACTTGCTCAGAATCACGTAGGAGTGACTGCATAGCTGGGAATGCAAATCCAGGTTTTCTGCCAACAAAGTCAGCGTTCTTGTGACTATGGCACAAAAGCCCTTTTATTCTACAGGCTCAGGACAGAGCTTTGCCAGACTTGGGAGTCAGGAAGACCCAAGTTCAAATCCCCTCTCAAGTCCTTAATTGCTGTGTCACCCAGGGTGAGTCACTTAACCACTCAGCCTCAGTTTCCTCATCTATAAAATGGGACTCATCATAGCACCTACATTGTGGAGAGTAACTAGTTACAGCAGACAGAACGTCTCCAAAATCATTTTGATTCCGATTTCTCAGGCAAGGAGAAGGATCTTTATTCCAGAAATGATAGAATTAAAAATGGCTCACAGAGGGCAGCTGGGTGGCTCAGTGGATTGAGAGCCAGGCCTAGAGATGGGAGGTCCTAGGTTCAAATCTGGACTCAGATACTTCCCAGCTGTGTGACCCTGGGCAAGTCACTTGACCCCCATTGCCTAGCCCTTATCGCTCTTCTGCCTTGGTATTGACTCCAAGTCAGAATGTAAAGGTTTAAAAAAAAATGGTTCACAAAGGATATCCATGATAAGGCAGGAGACTGGACGGGACTAGAGGATCCAGTTGCCCAGCACATAGTAGGCTCTTACTCCACACTCCTATGACCCTGAGATTATGCTAAGATCTTGAAATAGATCCAGATGGAAAAAAGGACCCAAACCTCTGAGCTTTAGGAATTCTTGCAGTTTAGGAATTCTGCCAGTCATCAACAAACATTAAGTATCTTCTAAGTGCTCTTCTACTCTGTCTATGGAGGTGCTCATTTTTGGATGGTGTTTAAATTCAGAATTGAATATTTAAAAATATTTAATTTTAAATTAAATGAAAAATTAATTTTAAAATATTAAAAAGAAAAAAAGGAGTGAAGAGACAGAATTTAAACTCTGGACCTCTGCCTTCACGTCTCGAATCCTTTCTACTATATCCGATCGAATACTCTCATTTGAAAGAAGGAAATAAAAGCTTGGAAAGGTAAATTGTAAGAGTTCACACTGGGGTTCTCGGACCCAGGACCTTGGCTTCCAGGTCCTTCTTGCTCCATCTGCTCTTCTGGGAGATTACTAATTTTGTGTGTAGAGTAGGAGCAAATGGCTCTGAGGGAGAGACCGTGGGGCTCTCCTCTGGGCAGAGGATTGATGAAGGGTTTTGTGACTTCCCCTCTGGCTGCTCAGGGACCTTCATTTCATTCGCTTCCTCCTTGGCTGGGCTCCAGGTGGGCCAAGGCTGCCAATGCTATGAGGAGTGGCTATAGTTTTAAAATTCCTATTTCCCAAAATTGGCCAAGTTGGCCAGTTTCATCCGCACTGTCCTTGTGGATAAATGAATGAAGAGCTGACAAAGAGATGGGAGAGGAGGGAGGCAGATCACAGAGAAAGGAAAAAGCTTCTTAAAACAACTGGATGGGTGAAGCTTTCCCGAAAGCTCTAAGAAACCATTGCATTAAAAATCCCCCAATAGAGCAGACAACAGAAAAGGCTATCTGTTAAATGAGCTGGAGGAGGAAATGGCAACTCACTCTAGTATCTAGATGGGGTCACAAAGATTTGGACACAACAACAAAGACAGAATGTTGACACAGTGTGAACCAGTGAGAAGAGCAATGGAGGACTGGCATTGCTGGTCATAATCCTACCTCTGTCACTGACTAGCTGCGTGTCCCAAGGTAACCCAGTGTCTCTCTCTGGACAGCAGGACCCTTGAGTATGGGATCCAGAACTCAAATGGACCTCAGAGGCCACTGAGTCCAATGGACTCATTTTAGAGATGAGGAAATTGAAATCTAGGGAGAATTGATTTGCCCATGGCCACACCACAAAATATCAAAGGTAGAATTTGGCCCCAGAGCTAATCATCTTTCTACTTTATTATGCTAGATTAAAAATTAACTAGAAATTGAGTAACCTAAACCTAAAGAATAAGAAGGTCAAAGAACAAATCATAGAAATAATAATTTCATTAAAGATAATGACAATAAGACACTATACCAAAATCTGTGGGATATAGCTAAAGCTAAGGGGAAATTTTATATCTCCACTGCCTCAGTTTCCCCTTCCATAAAGTGAAGGGGTAAGACTCTGGCCACTTGAAACTCTAAATCTAAGCACCACTTTAAACATATTTATTAATGTACAGATATGTATGCAGTGTGTGTGAATATATATATATATATATTAATCATACTTTTATTTCTAATTATATTCCTCTCTTCTCTCTTCCCTAGACATCTATCTCTTATATGGAACAAAGAAAGGGGGGAGGAGAGAAATTAGTTTGAGTAAAAGTTAGTGCTATATCTTGGGTGTGAGGGTCCTCAGAAGTCATCTAGTCCAAACTCCTCATTTTATAGATGGAGAAACTAAGGCACAGGGGAACCAGATTTATATACCAAAAGTATTAAACACAGAAAATAAGTCCATGTTGGTGTCCCATGCCCAGTCCCTCACCTCTTTAAAGAAAAGAGGAAACTTGTATTTTTTCAACTCTTCTTCAGAACCAAACTCCTTTAGTTAAGTTCTTACTATGCACCAGACATATGGTACAGTGGAAAGAGCACTGAACTTGGAACCAGGAAGACTCAACTTCATGAGTTCAAATCTGGCCTCAGACATTTACTATATGGGTGGCTCTGGGCAAGTCATTTCACCTTGTCTGCCTCAATTTCATCATTTGTCAAATGAGCTCAAATGAGCTGGAGAGGGAAATGGAAAACCACTCCTATATCTCCACTTAAAGACTTAACAATATACACCAGGAATTTTGAGGGGCCCCAAGGACACAAATAATAATTAGTACCTGCCCTTAATGAACTCAATGATTAATGATTCTACTAGGGCTAGATCCAAGGACTAGAGTAAGTTTTACAGAATAGGATCTTCTCTGGTTTGTTGGATTATGGGAAAAAGTCAGTTTCATTCACTGAATGATTTTCCCTCCAGATCTGTCTCCCAGCCCTTGTGGGGATACGTGCTCATGGGAAGGTACTGCCATTCCTTTAACAGTGAAAGGTAATCATTACTTGAAAAGGAGATTGCATCTGCTTGACTGGAGATTTGTTAAACTTTCAAAATGGTGGAGAGGTCAAGGTATGAAGCAATGGCTGATGAATAATTGCTAAAAACATTTCAAGATGTCGGCCCTGCTCTCCTGAGAGATTCTGGCTGGATTCAGATGAGAGCATCCTTGGCAGTCATATCTAGTCCAACATCTTCATTTCAAAGATGAGGAAACTGAGACCCAGGAGTGTTAAGTGACTTGCCCAAGGTCACACAGGAAGGAAGCATTAGAGGTGGGATTTGAAATTAGGTCCTTTGACTTTGTAATCAATACTCTTTATTCTATACTTTGCTGTCTACCCATCCAAAGCTCTTCACTCCTCCTACCTCATGTTTCTCCATGCCTCAGTTTCTTTATCTGTCAATTGGAAACAATGATATTTTTAATGTCTTATCTCAGAGGGCTTTTGTGTGAAAAAGTGCTTCATTGCTACATTATTATTATTATTATCATCATCATCATCATCATCATTAGTATAAGTTCATTCTTCTCATCTTTCTAGACAGACCAGACCTGTTGCTTTGGAGTTATTACTCTCTAATATTTCTAGAGGATAAAAGAGCTTCATGTGCTTTAATCAAAGCATTTACTGTTATTGCTGGTTATGAGTATTTATCATTCTACTGACACGGCCCAACAAACTGGGAGCATAAGGGGAGATCATTGCCTTATGTGAAGAACATAGAGAAGAATGAGAAGACTTTTATGAAGAGATTCAGAGTGAAGTGAGCAAAAGCAGAAGATCAACACACATGTAACAGTTGAACCATTAAAAGTGAGCCCTCCTAAATGATAAAGGTCAAATCTAGCCCCAAGGAAAATGCCCTGCTCTCCACTCTTTTGCAGATGTAGAGACTATGGGTATGGAATATATTCTCTCTCTCTCTCTTCCTTCTTCTCTCTCTCTCCTCTCATCTTTTTCTCTCCCCTCTTTCCTCTCTCTCTGTCTCTCCCTTCCTTCTTTCTTTCCTCTCTCTCTCTTTCTCTCTCTCTTTCTCTCTCTCTTTCTCTCTGTCTCTCCCTTCCTTCTTTCTTTCCTCTCTCTCTCTCTCTCTCTCTGTCTCTCTCTCTGTCTCTCTCTCTCTCTCTCTCTCTCTCTCTCTCTCTCTCTCTCTCTCTCTCTCTCTCTCTCTCTCTCTCTCTCTCAATCTCTCTCTCTCTCCCTCCCTCCCTAGGATTCTCCTCATGAGGAGAAAAAAAAACCATAGAGAATATTCATGATTTCCAAACAAAAGAGATCAATAAAAATATTTTTTAAATGTGAGATTGGCAAAGGTTAAGATTTAGGGGCTTGGGGCTGATTAAATGTCTTCTGTCCTTACAGGTGGAAGAGTGTGTGCATGGAATAGATGCCATGAGAATATGTGGTCCTGATGAAGCCAGCCAGGAGGAGCTTAAAGCAGTCTTGCAGCTTACTTACATGAGGTAAACCTCCATCCACTAAAAGTCAGGGATGGGCTTCATTTGTCATCTGAAGCCTCCAAAGCCTCCCTGCCAACAGGGTTTAAGGCACTCTGGGGCCTCCCCGCTCACTGTGCTCCAGGCACCCACTTCAACAGCAAACACAGCTGGATCCCCTAAATCTTGATTCCTGGGCTGCCTGAGGGCCCTGTTCTTTTCCTCCTCATCCTTCTTTTTCCCATGCAGCTCAGCTGTGTCCAACTTGTTGTGACCCCATTTGGGGGTATTTTTGGTAGAGATACTGGAGTAGTTTGTCCCCACTCCAGCAGCAGCTAGAGCTGAGCGATGATGCTCTCCCAACACCGAGGGATCAAAATCGCTAGAGAGGGTCCCTGCTTAGAGCTTGATAGCCTGGATCAACTCGAATATTAGCCTCTAGGAAAGAGGTTTTTCCCTTTTCTAGTGTCCTGGACCCCTTCGGCAAACAATCTGGTGAAGACGATGGACCCTTTTGCAGAATCAGATTTTAAAAGCGTCTAATATTTAATGATTTCGTGGCCATAATGGGGCAGTAGAAATAGCTTTGAACTGCAGCCAGACATATTCCTGAGTTCCAATCTGGCCTTAGACAATAGCTGTTTGACCTTGGGCCAGTCACTTCACCCTATTTGCCTTAGTTTCCTCATCTGTAAAATAAGCTGGAGAAAAAATGGCAAACTACTCCAGTATCTCTGCCCCAAAACCCCAAATGGGGTCACAAAGAGTTGGATACAACTGAACAACACAGTTCTGTCATGTTAGCTTTGCATAGAAAAGATGGTGCAACAATAATAAAACTCAGTCTAACGTCTTAAAAAATTACAAGGGACCCCCCCATCAATTCCAAATCTTGATCCTTTTCTTCTGCACACACACACACACACACACACACACACACACACACACACACACACACACACACACACACACACACACCCTAACCACAGAACAAAGATGCTGTAAAGAAACTTGGCAAATCTTCTATTCAGTTCTAAAGAGAGACTTTTTTTCCTTTCAGGGGATGAAGTGAATGAATGCTAACTCTCTGGTGCTGGGAGGATGGCAAAGACACAAAGCATCCCGGGAGAGCTTTCCCCGGGCCTTTTCTTCTCTTTGGAGTTTCTGTGGCTTGTTCTCCAGACTAGGGGGAGGAGGGCGGTAACCCCAAGTTTCTCTTGCTTCTCTAATGATCTGCCAAGGTGGGGTCTGGGAAGGAAATGGAGACTAGCTCTAGCAATGGCAGCTGGGGATCTGAGAAGGGGTGGTCAGGGTGGTCCCTGGCCCCAGGAGGCAATGGTCTCTTCCTAAAGGCTAGTTCTTTTGCTCCTAATTCCTTAGCAGCCTCCAGTCTGTTGTCATGTGGTGCAAAGGACCTGGGTCTAAATCCCACAAATGACTTTGGACTTCAAGATAAGTCCCAGTGGGTTTGTCGTGAGTCACAGGCTAAGTGATTTGCCCCAGATTCAGAGCTAAGTGGTAAAAATCCACAACCCTAGGCTGTCTCCCCAACATCATTTCATAAGATCAGAGTTTCAAGAGCTGAAAAGGACCTTAGAAGTCACTGAGCTCAACTTCTTCATTTTATAGATGAGGAAACTGAGGCAGGGGTACAGTGACTTGCCCAGAGTCAAGCTTGTAGCTAAGGCTGTTGGCATTTTACAGATGAGGAAACTGAGGCAGGTGACGTGACTTGCCCAGTCAGGCTTGTAGCTAAGGCTGCTGGCATTTTACAGATGAGGAAACTGAGGCAGGTGACGTGACTTGCCCAGTCAGGCTTGTAGCTAAGGCTGCTGGCATTTTACACATGAGAAAACTGAGGCTGGGGTGCAAAGACTTGCCGAGGATCACATATCTCCTAAATGTCTAAAGCTGGATTTAACTCTAGATCTTCCTGACCCCAGAGTCAGTGCTCTTCCCACTGACCCAGGCATCCCCTTGAATGACAGTTTATTTTTCTGTCTGGCACCAACTCACTTTTGACAGTATAATAATACCACCACTGTGCCAAATGATAGTGTGTCAAGTTCACGGTTTAGAATAGAATTGAGTTCCCTTGTTTGAATATTAACTTGTGACTCAACCTGAATCTATTTATTCTTCATTTAAAGACTTTCAGGTCAGTAATTTAACCGCCCCTTTTACCCTCTACTAAAAAAAGTCAACAACATTTTAAAATGTGGGACTTGGATCCTAGGACCCAGGCAGGCCAAGAGCAAGAAGGTCTAGGCACCCAGGGGGGAGGAGAGGAGACATCTTCTGCCCTCAACCTTTGATCACATTCTTTAACAGTGAGATTATGTTATAAACTTCTCTGACATTTAAAAGTCCTTCCCATGGGGTGCCAGTTAATTTCCCCTTATTAATTTAAGCATCTGGCACTCCAAACACACTGACCTACTCCCTATTCATGAGCCATGGAATTCCCTCTCCAGGTCTTTGCCCAGGCTGTCCCCTATGCCTTCCCACCTGTCTCTCTTTTCTTTAACCCTTGCCTTTTGTCTTAGAATTGATATTCAGTATGGGCTCTGAGGCAGAAGAGCACCAAGAGCCTTTGCAATCGGGCTTTTAATGACTTGCCCATGGTCACCCAGCTAGGAAGTGTTTGAGGCCAAATTTGAACCCAGGATCTTCTCTCTCCAGGCCTGACTTTCTATCCACTAAGCCCCCTAGCTGGTCCCTTTTTTTTTCTTCTTTCCCTCTCCCTTGGCATTTCCAGCTCACTTCCTACCCAAGGCTCTAAGCAATTCCCTGTCCCATGCTTGGCACTCCTCTAATCATAAAAACACTCCGTTTATATTTTGAGTTTTCTTAGGTGCTTGGTCTTTATTTTGGATTGCTCATGCGTCAGTCGCTTCCTCCCAGTAGAACAAGAGCTCCTCGAGGGCAGGACTGCCTTGTGTTTCTTTGG
>NC_077228.1:513358660-513368660 GCF_027887165.1 Monodelphis domestica | reverse complement strand
TCTGGCTCTGTCTCTCTGTGTCTTCCTCTGTCTCTATCTCTCTGTCTCTGTGTCTGTGTCTCTATACATCTGTCTCTCTCTCGTCTCCATCTCTCTATCTCTCTGTCTGTCTGTCTCTGTTTCTCTGTGTCCTTGTCTGTGTCTGTGTCTCTCATCTCCATCTCTCTCCTGTCTCTCTCCCTCTGTCTCTGTTTCTCTCCCTATGTCTGTGTCTGTGTCTGTGTCTGTCTCTCTCTGGCTCTGTCTCCTCCTCTCACCTTGCTGAGCATATTCTGAATGTGCTGGATCTCACTGTTGGCCTTCAGCAGTTCTTGCTTGAGTTCGATGCAGGACAGCTCCAGCTGGTCCTTCTCGGCCCGGGCCACCTTGAGCTTGTCCTGCACCTCGGAGCTATCCCTCATGTGGCCCTGGGCACTCATCTCCGCCACCTTCTGCTTCTCGCTCTCCAGCTGGGCCTTCAGGGAGGCATTCTCGATCTTGAGCCCCTCCAGGCTGACCCGGCAGTCCTCCAGAGCCTGGGTGGCCAGGCTGTTGTTGTGCCGCTCCCGGTCCAGAAGCCCATTCAGCTGCTGGTTCTCCTCCTTCAGACACTTGATCATCTCAGCGGCTCCCTGGTTCTCGCCCTCAATCTTCCGCAGGCTGCAGGTCAGCTGCTGCTGGATGTTGAGAAGCTTCTCCCTCTCGAACTGGGCGTTCTCTAGGATCTCACTGCACCTCTGCTCCAGCTCCTTGACTTTGCTGCTGTCCTGGGCGCTGGCCTCTTCTTCCTGCTCTCGCTCCTGCAGGAGGTTCATCAGCTTCTCGTTCTCCTGGCTCAGCTGCTCAGCCCGCTCTCTGTGCTGGTGGAAGGATGTCTCCAACAGGGTCTTCTCATCGGCCAGCTTCTCATTCTCGGCCGTCAGCTCTTGGACCATCTGCTGCTGGTCTGACAGCTCTTGCAAGGTGGCCTGGAGCTCTTCGGTGGTGCTATGATGGTTCTCTTCCATCTTCTGGATTTTCTCCGTGAGGGAAGCTACAGATAGCTCACTGATGTTGTTGGGGGAGCTGCCTCCAGTGGAGCACCGGGGGCTCTTGAAGGTGATGCTGCCAGAGGACAAGGGCCGGGAAGGAGCCTCCACTATGTGCTCGAAATCAGAAGCATCCGGGGACAGAGAAGCCTTCGTCACATCGCTGCTCGAGGACCCAGATGTCCGTAGGGTATTCCCGGTCATACTCTGTTTATACTCCTCTGCTTCCCCTGACAGCTGGTTTCTCGTTGGGCTTCCAAAGCTTGACTCTTGAGTTGTCGGCGTGGGCAGGCTGCTGCCCCCATCGTTGCTCATGGCGGCCTCCGAGCTGGGCGAATGTTCCATATAAGCCAGTTTCTCTTTCAGCACCCGGTTTTCTTCCCCGAGATCTACAAGCTCCTTTTCGAAATTCTGTTCTTCTCCTGAAGAGTTCTTATCAAAGGATCCAGATCTGCAGGGGAAGACTGTAGTTCATCCCCATTTTGGCCAAGAGCATCAGTTCCTTCTGTAGCATTCGGGGACCCTTTCTCTTTGAATTTCTTGAGTTCACTCCGGAGCTTGCTGATTTCGAAATCTTTTGTTTTAGCTTCGGCCAGGAGTTCCCGGACCTGGGATTCCAGCATTGCCTTGTCCCCGGCATCATTCTCTAACTTGGATTTATTGTTGCCTCTTAAGTGCTTGGTAGGAGTGGGGGTACTGGAAGATATCGGACTGGGGATTGGCTTCTTTGCACTGGACGGACCTCTCAGGGCGATTCTCTCTCTCGAGGTAGGTGCAGAAAGTTCTCGAGGAGCTGGAATCCCCGTCCGCTTGGTGGATGAAATGGTACCTGGAAAAATGAGAGGAAAGCATGGTGAATAAAGACTGAGTCAAAGAAGGCACAAGTCTCCAAAGGCTCAAAAGTTATAGACCTGGAAGTAACTACAGAGGTCACCGAGTCAAAATTACAGAGGGGGAAACTGAGGCTTAGAGAGGTACATAGGTAGAGCTGAAAGATCATCCAATCCAACCCTATAACATTTCAGAGGAACAAAGAACCAGGGAGATCAAAGTTCCAGAATTGAAAAAGACCTTATTCAGTGTCATCTAGTCCAACACCTTCATTTTACAAACGAAAAAACTGAGGCTCAGGGACCTGCCCAGGATCACAAGTTGTGACAGAGGTTAAGATTAGATGATGAGATGTTACTCTATCATCCTGAGTAAACTTGGCCTTTGCCTTGGTCTTCTTCCCTCCTCCCTCCCTTCCTTCCTTCCTCCCTTCCTTCCTTCCTTCCTTCCTTCCTTCCTTCCTTCCTTCCTCTTCCCTCTCTCCCTTCATTCCTTCGTTCATCCTTCCTTCTTCCCTCCCTCCCTTCATTCCTTCGTTCATGTCGTTCATTCCTTCCTTCCTTCCTCCTCCCCTCCCTTCTTTCTTTTCTTCCTCCCTCCCTCCCTCCCTTCCTTCCTTCCTTGATCTTTCTTTCTTTCCCTAACCTTCCATTTGTGTGGTTGAAATTTTGTACACCAAGACTACATTCCCCAGAATTCCTTTCCTCTGGATCCTCATGTATGTTTTTACTTTTGGTTATTAAAAGCTAACTAGGCTGGAAAAATGTCCTCTCTCTTACTTTACTTCCCTTTACTTCGAGTTATTATTATTAACAAATCTTATAAAAAACACTTGAGAGTATTTGGATAATTTAATTTTAATCTTACACATCTTAGAATGAATACTGTGTATTGGTTCCAAGGCAGAAGAGTGATAAGGGCTAGGCAATGGGGGTGAAGTGACTTGCCCAGGGTCACCCAGCTGGGAAGTGTCTGAGGGCAGATTTGAACCCAGGACCTCCCATCTCTAGACCTGGCTCTCAATCTACTGAGCCACCAAGCTGCCCTCTTGGTCTTCTTTCACTGGGAATGGGGGGTTATTCCCCAATCTAGAGCTAGAAGGAAACCTCTGAGGTCATCAAGTTTATCACACTCCCCCTTTTTTAATCCTTTTGAATGGGGTTAAATATCTGAAGCCAGATTTGAGCCTGAATCTCTATCCACTGTGCCACCTAGTCATCCCTACCCTCTCTTTTTACAGATAAAGATCCTGATGCTCAGAGAGGTTCAATGATTTATTCAAGGTTTCGTAGGTAGTGACAGAGAAGGTCTGGTTCTCATGTCAGCCAAATAATTGTTTGTGTGGGTAACACTTGGATACCACCACCATAGATTTTCATGAATTATCTAATGAATTTTGAATGTCAAGTTCATTAACAAAAGGAAATCGATGTAAAATGTCAGCCCTGGTTTTGCCAATCTTGCCATGTGGTCTTGGTAGAGCCTCTGAGGTCGAGTTTCCTCATTCACAAGTTCAGAGGCTGAGCAAGATGCTATCTAGGGGCCCTGACTGGGCACTGGTTGGCCGGAGTCCCAGAGACCACGAGTGTTTGTTTATCAGATCAAGACACACCGGGCTGCTCCAGTGGCAAAGCTCTCTGGCCAGAGGTGGAAACAAGATGTGCTTCATGGCACAGAATGGGGCCACGTCGGTGTGCATTTGAGAGACAGACAAGAGCAAATGGGCCGAATGATTCATTGGTGGCTCCAGAAATCCCTGTGGCTTTCCACGGCATGATGACATGGTCCTCCAGGATGCTCAGGACTCAGAGGGAAATGAGGCTGCTCTGAAGTATTTCACGTTTCCATCTGTCCCACGGCAAGGAGGACAATGAGTAATGCATTTTAGGGATAAAAACAAAAGCATTCGTCTTCTGAGAGCCAGCGAAACAAAAACCTATCTCCGAGCTGGAAAAATCCCGAGAAAACTCTGGAAGTTTAATAAAAGATGTTCCAGGGGAAAGAGCCCTACCTGAGGCAGAGGTCCTGGATTCAAATCCTACCTCTGATTCCTGCCTTGATTGTATGATTATTGCTCCGTGACCTTGAGCAAGTGACTCAATTTCCTAATTTGTCAAAAGATGGGATTGGCTTCTGAGGTTCCTCCCAGCTCCCTGGCAGGCTGTCTCCCTAGGAGAACATGAGCTCATTGCAGAAGGCATAGTGTTTTTGCCCTTCTTTGAATCTCCAGGACTTAGCAACAATGCCTGAAGCATAGTGTGGGCTTCAATACCTGTTGAATGACTCAGCTGGCAAGACCAATTAACCAAGACCCAGAAAGGCTCCTGGAGCAGAAAAAGTGGATCAACACAATGGCAGAGGAGAGCTCAGAACAGGACAGCCAGGTGGTGCAGTGACTGGGCTTAGAATGAGGCACTCGTCTGCATGACTTGAAATCTGGCCTCTTTCTAGATAGGTGACCCTGGGCAAGTCACTTGACTCCAGTTGCCTAGCCCTTAGCACTCTTCTGCCTTGGAACTCATGCTTCCTGTCTACTCTAAGACTGAAGGGAAGACTAGCAACAGGACAACAACTTGTTCCAGGACCATTTTTATATGAATCCCATAGAAAAAGATCAGAAGTAAAAGATGATCATGATAATAATAGTCATCTAGAGAAAAGCAATTATGTTTACTCATCTATGGACCTGCCACCCTTGGGTGATGCCTTCTCCCCATCCCTGGGCCTGGCCCACCCAGGACCCCTCTGAGCCAGCCAGGTAGCAAAGAATGCCATTGACCCTTGGGGCTCTCATTCCCTCTTGCCTTCTTCCTCACTGACTACACTGCTGGGCCAAGAGGAACCCACTCAAGCTTTTTGGTGCTGCTCATAAAACTTGGATAATGTGGGAATCCCCATGCCAGGAAGATGGAGGACTACCAGGCCTTCTCCCTTATCCCCTGCCCTGCTCCTGGCCCCTCTGGCTCTTGCCTTCTGCCCTGCTTCTTCTCCCATCACACCCACATTCATCCCAGCCTGCTCCTGCCTCCTTGGGATACTTCTAGGTCTAGGTTGTTCCTCTGTGGATCGTTTCCTGATTAGAAGGTGAGCCCTTGAAAGCAGGGACTTGTTCTAATTGGCTCCAGCTGCCCCCCACCTTCTGTCTTGGAATCAGTACTGTGTATGGCTCCAAGAGTGGTCAGGGCTAGGCAATGGGGGTTAAGTGACTTGCCCAGGGTCACACATCTAGTAAAGACTGGAGAAAGGCTATGACCCCAGGTTATCCTAGCTCCCAGTTTAATAATCTACCCCCAACACCAAGCTACCAATGGAATATAGTGGCTAACAAACAGTCAATTTCCCACTTCCTTGGCACTCCCAGGGGCCATGATTTCTTGGTGTGTGTACCCTCCCCATCAATGCATATTACAATCCCTCCCCGCATTGGTAAAAGTGACAAAAATGATTTCCAGCTTTAGGATTTACATCATCTCAGTCCATCCTCACAACAACCCAGTGAAAGGGACTCTTAATGGAATTATACTCTCTATTTTACAAAGGAAGAAACCAAGGCTCAAGGATTTGAAGGGACTAGCCCAGGGTTGCCAACTGATTTAAGCACCAGGGGGCAGGATTTGAATCCATGCCTCTTACAAATTCAAGTCCTTTGTTCTAGCCACAGCACTGGGCTGGCTCAAAAGGTCTGTTTCCAGGAGCTACTGCCTCAGCTACAACAAACGCAGAGACAACAAATGATCTGAGGGACTTGGCTATCACTGGGCTCCTACTCAGCTTCCAAACATGATCAAATCTCCCGGAATATTGGCAAGCCCCTTCTAGCTTCACTGGGTAAGAATTCTCCCTCCAGCTTTGCAAATGTTTGGGGGGAAACCAGATATTTCAAGCCTAAATCATTGAGTTATGAAGGGAAAACTAAAGAACTCTTTAATCCCCTAATAGCAATGAAATCACAGGTCCAACTCCGATCAAGTCTCTCTCTCTCTTTAAGGTGTACAGCTACTGTTCAGTCATGTCCAACTTTTCCTGACCACATTTGGGGTTTTCTTGGCACATTTGACAGAGAAAGAAGGAAGGAAGGAAGGAAGGAAGGAAGGAAGGAAGGAAGGAAGGAAGGAAGGAAGGAAGGAAGGAAGGAAGGAAGGAAGGAAGGAAGGAAGGAACGAAGGAACGAAGGAAGGGAGGGAAGAAGGAAGGAAGGAAGGAAGGAAGGAAGGAAGGAAGGAAGGAAGGAAGGAAGGAAGGAAGGAAGGAAAGAAAGAAGGAAAGAAGGAAAGAAAGAAAGAAAGAAAGAAAGAAAAGCAAGAAAGAAAAGAAAGAAAGAAAGAAAGAAAGAAAAGAAAGAAAGAAAGAAAGAAAGAAAGAAAGAAGAAAGAAGGAAGAAGAAAGAAAGAAAGAAAGGAAAAGAAAGAAAGAAAGAAAGAAAGAAGAAGAAAGAAAGAAAGAGAAGAAAGAAAAGAAAGAAGGAAAGAAGGAAAGAGGAAAGAAAGAAGAAGGAAAGAAAGAAAGGAAGAAAGAAAGAAAGAAAGAAAGAAAGAAGAGGAAGTAGGAAAGGAGGAAAGGAGGGAGAAAAGGAGAAGGAAGGAAGAAAGAAGAAAGAAGAAAGAAAGAGAAAGAAAGAAAGAAAGAAAGAAAGAGAAGAAAGAAAGAAAGAAAGAAAGAAAGAAAGAAAGAAAGAAAGAAAGAAAAGAAAGAAAGAAAGAAAGAAAGAAAGAAAGAAAGAAAGAAAGAAAGAAGAAAGAAAGAAAGAAAGAAAGAAAGAAAGAAGTGAAGAGTGAGTCCTTTGGAATTACAGTGAGCGATTGTACATTATGTACTGCCTGCTTCATGCCAGGCCAGGCCCTCTGCTAAGCACTAAGATAACAGTGGAGCCATTCCTGACTTCAGTGAGCTTGCATTCTAACGGGGAAGATAAAAATGGCGGTTCTGTTACTTCTCTTGGCCAAACTCTCACAACACAACGGCTCTCTATTAATTACTGCATCCAAGGCTATCCATAGACGACAGTCTAGTCTTGCAGTGCTTGTCCTTCATGCCAGGAAACAGTAGAGGAGGGGGGGGGGGGAGATTATTCTCATTATTCTTCTTACCCACTCTTCTTTTCCAGATTCTGTTATCTGCTACTCCTGAACTCCCAGAAGCCCCACCAACCTCCTGCCACCCCCTATACCAAACCAGCTGGGGACAATAAGAAGAAGCAGCCAGCCTTGGTGCCTTTCTAAGCTTTTGTCTCCTGCCCCGCCTCCTAGGTTGGTAGATGGGCTCCCTTTGGTTTGCTCTCTGAGAAAATGTTCATTTCCAAGCTACAAAGCAGTTGTCCTCTCCCAGGAAGGCAGGAATCCACAGAAGGAATTCTCCTTCTGTGGAGGAGGAAGGAAGGAGAGGAGGAAGCTTTCTGGCCCCGACTCCCAGAGTTATTAGAGAAAAATGATTTTGATCTGGAGGATTGTCACAAAGCTGTATAGTTTATGAGCAGAGATCGCAGGAATGATGATGAGGTGAAGACAGGACTGTAGTGAGACAGACAGAGATAGAGAGAGGAAGGGAGAGTGAGAGAGACACAGAGACAGAGACAGAGACAGAGAGAGCATCACGGTTTTAATGGAAGAAAAAAGTATCAAAGGGGGCAACTAGGTGACTCAGTGGATAGAAAGTCAGGCTTATAGATAGGAGGTCCTGTGTTCAAATCTGACCCCAGACCTTCCCTAGATATATGATGGTGTAACTTAACCCCCATTGCCTAGCCCTTACCTCTCTTCTGCCTTGGAACCACTACACAGTATTGGCTCTAAGACAGAAGGTGAGGGTTTGAGGGACCAAGTAGGGACATACAGCCACACAAGCAGGTGACTAACCACAATGGAAGATGGTTTTGTAGCCAAATGAGATTTTTAAAAGTTGTTTGTTTTGTTTTAAGTTTCAGCGCGTATTACAGTAGGGGACAAATCAACAGAGTAGAGGTACCACAGTGGGTCATCAATTGCGGGGCCCCCTGCCTTGACTGCTTGGTGGAAATAGTTTCTTTTGCTCACTGCTGGAGTGTCTATTTTGTCTAGTTTCAGAAGGCTGTATTTTTACACAATATACACATTTCCCAAGTTAACGTTGGGGATTGGCACTGGATTGGGGGAGGCACTTTTGTACAAGCCAAACTTGAAAAGTACCAGGAAGGATTGGATCCCAAACATGCTTCTGACAACAAATTCCTAGCCATGTAATCATGGCAAAATCACTGAAGCCTCTCTAAGCCTCAGTTTCTCCATCTATAGAATGGGGATAACAAGACCTATCATTCATACTGACCTCAGGGGGTTATAGAGGGCGCTTAGTGAAACTTAAAACATGAGGCAGATGCCAGCAAAGATGGGCTCCTGGATCTAGAGACAGAAATTCAATAGCAGGGCTGGTGGGACTTGAACTCAGATCCTTTTCACTTCAAAGCCAATGATCCAGGTAAAACAGAGCCAGTTTTAACACTAAGAATGTCCTACTGGGAATAATAAAAGCCTTCCTTTCTCCATCTCCCATTTCCTTTTTGCAGGGACAAGGAGCTAATTTTGCTCCCCAGAAGCTCTGGACAGGGCTGAATGCATTTGTAAATCCACACAAAGTGGGTGGTGGGGAAAAGCATCCCTCTTCTTCCCCCAAATAAACATACTTTTATTGCTGGCACAACTGAGTGTGGCAGAGGGAAGGCAGGGAGGGACAATGAAACTTCTGAACAAAAGACCCCTAAAATGGAGGGGGGGGGGGGCGGAGGAGGGAGGAGCTGAGGCTGCCAGGGTCCAAATGGAACACAGTAAGTGCTCTGTGTTATGTTAAAGGGCCGATAAGAGAGAAGACAAAGCCGCAAGTGTTTATGGGGCTCAGAGATAGTAGGAATATTCTGGCTGGGCTGCAGGCAGCCCACACAGCCAGGCTGGAGTGAGTTAGTCATCTCCAGAAGGACCTCGGAAAAGCAGGGGCCAAACAGAATCTGGAGGGAAATCCAGCCATTTGCCATTGAAGCGGGTCTGGGGCCAGTTTAGGTCCAGATCCACAAACCAGGAGACAGAAGTGTCTGCCTTGCAGGGGATTTGACAGTTAACTTAGAAAACCCCAGAGAATCAGTGGATAAATTAACAGCTGATTAAAAGCTTTGGTATAGGGGACAAGAGAACAGAAGAAACCAGAGGCATTTCTATGCAGTTCAAGTCTACAAATATTCCCATTACCTAACTCAAAGGCTTGGCACCTCTGACAGGGAACCCTCCAGTACTGGTGGAGGGGAAGAAAGCCCATGGATTCTGTGCAGCGAACACTGAAGCATAATTGGCAGCTGAAAGGAGGGGATGGAGGCAGGGGGAGGGGGGCATGAATTGAATGGTCTATGATTGTGTCCATCATTTCCAAGCAAAAGAGAGCTGGATGGAACCAGGGGAGGATCCTTCCCAATTACATCAAGCCAAATCTATAATAACTAATTGGGGGGTGGGGAGGGGGCAGCTCCCTTGTTGAGCTTGAAGCAATCTGAAACAGAGGATCGAAGTTACTCATTTATTTTGGGGGGCTGGCGGTCCTTGTTTGGCCCAATTGCACATGGGGAACTATTAGCATCTGTGAAAAACTCTTAAGGGCTGGACATATTTCTTGAACTGGAATTCATTGTGTCCAAAATGGCATGAAATGAGTGGTTATGGAACCCATGGAACTTTGAATTGGAGGAGACTTAAAAGATAAAAGAAACCATAGAACATTTGGTCTAAAAGAGACCATAGAATGAGGCAAATTTGGTGGCATAGTGAACAGAGTGCCAGGTCTGTAGTCAAGAAGACTCCCTCCTGATTTCAAACTTACTGACTGTGTGACCCTAGGCAAGTCACTTAACCCTGCCTGGTTTGCCTCAGTTTCCTCATCTGTAAAATAAGCTAGAGAAGGAAAGAGCAAGCCATTCTAGTCACTGAGTCTAAAATGACTGAACAACAATAACAAGAGAGTTTTCCAACCAGCTTTTCCTTTCTCACCAGCTGTTCTGCTTGGTTTCAACTCCATAAAATATCTCTACCTCGGTACTGTACAGATGGAAAATTTGCCACACCTGAGCTACATTCCCAGAATCCTTTTAGGTTATGTCCTCATTTTACATAAGGATGGCTCAGGAGATAAATCTGGCTGAGACCCATGCT